>NC_051182.1:9253770-9293769 GCF_013339695.2 Rhipicephalus sanguineus | reverse complement strand
TTTCTGTAATCTTTGTTCCATTTACCCATCACTGCCTTGCGAGATCCATATGGCAACATCATCCGTGTATACGGAGCGATTGATTCCTTCGATGTTTTCACGTTTTGTGACAATCCTGTCATAATGAGATTAAGAGCATGAGCGATATCATGGAGCCCTGAGGTGTAACTAAACTGTCCATGCTCCTCACCAGGGGCGTCGCCAGGGGGGGGAGGGGTTGGGGGGTTCAACCCTGCCCCCCCGAAATTTTTCAGTTTTGCTTGCGTATGTATGCACGCGCACATACAAACGCACGCACGAACATACATAAAGTATGGTTGAATCCCCCCGAAAAGAATTTCTGGCTACGCCCCTGCTCCTCACCTCAGACTCGAGTTATCCCATGTTGGATGTAACCTTCCTATTCGTTAAGAAGTATCGGATGTACTTGTATGATCTTTCTCTGAGGTTTAAGTTGGTGACCTAAGTGAGTATGGCCAAATGTGCAGGTTTGTGGAATACTTTCGTGGCGAAACCGTAATGTAGCTCTGGTTCACATTGCGTTCTGATTGCTCTGATTATTTTCCCATCTTATGGTACCTACGCCATAAGATAGGAGAATAACTAGAACACAATTACGTATGTGGCTGCGGCACTTTTTCGATTTTGTTTCGCCAGCCGCTTACGCCACGTATAAGGGGGGCGAAGTGCACACATAATACGACCTAATTGAGACGGCTCATCATTGGACATTATCCCCAAAGCATGAAGTTAAATTACCACGGAAGGTGCCGCAAGTTATTTTTGAAGTTATGAAACACCATTTTTGTATTACCTTTCACACCTTGCTGTTGACTTCACGAAGTCTACAACCCACGATGTGTTTGTCTTCAAGCCGTAATATTCTACACAGCTGCAGGCGTCCTGTTCGTCAGTGATGTTCACCCGAACCACGTCAACGTCAGGCGATGAACTGTCATTGTCTTCAACGCATTCGATCGCGCGGCGCGCCGACGTCTCACATGCGCTGTTTTCCGTGGTCATAGCCGTACAACACCGGCGTTGCAGGGCTGCGAAATGCGTTGGCAAGAACAGCCGCGAAAAAAAAATAATAAAAAAAACACACAACGCACACTCGAACCCACGGCGATAACGTCTTGCGACAACGGGAGATCACAAAAAACACTGGCGACAACACATATATTCACGTGAAAGCGTGTTCAGCGTTAAAAAAATAAACAAAAGCAATCAGTCCAACACAACAACGATTATGTCTTGCGACAACACGCGAGGGCTCAAAAGACACAGCAGACAGCACAGATATTCAAGGGCGAGCGTGTTCACTGTTAAAGAAAGAAAAAAAAGCGTAAACGCACAGTAGAACACAACGGCCGATCGCATCTTGCTGCAGCGCCAAGGCACAAAAGACAGTGGCGACAACACAAATGTTCATGAGCGAACGTGTTCACCGTTATAACAAAACAAAATGCACAAAGCACAGTCGAACCCTACGGCGACGACGGCGTCTTCGGTCAACGCGAGAGCAGTAGCAGTTCACAAGCGGCGACGAAAATTCCACGGGGCCCGGCGGCCGCGTTCACCGTTTAAAATTCCCGCGAAAGGCACCCCGAGAAGGAGAGCGCGCCGTCTCGTCCACTGATCTGAGGTCAGTGGTCTCGTCGTGGCGGCCGTTGCTAGGCGGAGTCGGCAGCGGCGTCCCTGTGTGCGCGCAGCCAATAGCGCGCCGCTGCCGTTGCCATGCGTTGAGCGCTCTGCATATTACAAACTCGCTTCACGGGCGCCAGCGGAGAGAACGGGCGCGGTCGGACAGCGCATTTCATCGCACACGAGGCACGCTACGCTCTGCGCACGCGCGGGGAGCTTGCGATTTCCGGTTGAATCCGCCGCTTTTCGCGGAGTAGAGAGAGCTGCTCCATGGAGTGGATCTGGCGCCGGAGCTGCTCCAGATCTGCCTATGAAACCATACAGGGAGCACTCTCAATCCGCCAATGGAACAGACTTGCTCCGAGTGGAGCAGGAAAACTGCTACCGGAAGTGCTCCGAATCTGCCAATGGAATTCACCAATAGTGACCGAGCTTGAAAGTGTGGCGACATGCTATTCCACGAAAGGATCGATAGTTGCAAACATCAGATTTTCTTTGTGAAAAACATTTTGATGCGCGATTTGTCACCGAATCATGGGAAGCGCTATATAGAAAACGTTCTTGTGAGTGCGCCGAGGAAGGTGGCTTTGGCAAAAGACGCATATCCCAACAATATTTCCTGGATGCCCGAGCCACCTAACCAAGACTGTGAAAAAAAGGAAAGCACCTGCGACCCGTGTTTGCCTTCCCGCCAAGAAACCCAAATAGAGTTATTCTATTCCAGTACATTAAAGCATTCGTCTTCTCACAAATGTTTACGGAATTTTCAAATGAGCGGTTCGTAGTAAAAGATTCTGTAGGGTCACTTGATCCCATATGCGAAATCCCCCTTACACATGATACCTGCTCTTTATATGATGCTGACCGCAAATACATCAATTAATCTTTCGAGGGCAAATGAGGGGTGAATTCAACACGCTTCAAGCAACTGCAGATTTACTTTTGTAGACAAAATGCGGCACGATCGCCTAGGCTATACGGTGTTGCCGAGGACGAAGGTGGTTTAAACGAAAGGAATCAGGCGCAAAAGAGACGAACACAAGAAGTGACATGGACGAACGCCGTCCATGTCCCTTCTTGTGTTCGTCTCTTTTGCGCCTGATTCCTTTCGATAAACATGCATCAACTAGCCCAGCAAAAAGTTCTACTTGAATACGAAGGTGGTGTTTATGATCTTCACGCCGCATGCCGAACCGTCATGCATAAAACACTACTAAGTCTTTGTATTTAACTTATGTGTATGATATTACATTACCACTTAATCCTCCCAGGGCCTTGCGATATCGCTGAACACGCTAAAACACCAAATGTTAGAAGCGTCAGGTTTGCGCTGGGTATAGCCAGGTGGATGGATGGATGGATGCTATGAGCGTCCCCTTTATAACGGGGCGGTGACAAGTGTGCCACCATGCTCGAAAAAAAAAAACCTTTACTCTTTTTTTTAGCGTTGGCCTAGTGTCTTTACTTCATTAAAACTATTTTACTCCAGAAGAAAAAAAAACCCTTAACCTTAAGTCCCGCGCGCGCCACCTTTCGGCAAGAAAAGGAAAGAGGTCCCCGATTTCTCCTCATTCTAACGCGCCGTCGCTCCACCTAAACTATTCTAACACCGTGGGCAGAGGGTAACAGAACAGGGGAGGGTTCAGAATGAGCTTCGAAAAGTGAATCCCAAAGAGGGTCAAGCCACTTGGGGCGCAGCGATCGGTAGTCTGCGATGTGTCGTCGTTTAACGGTTGCGTGCGGCTCCGCCAAAGTGGTGCAGAGGTAGAATGCCCGCTTCCCACGCGTAATGGCCGGGTTCGAATCGCAGCTGTAGAGTGTTTTCATTTTTTAATTTAACTTGTTATAGCTGTATTGTTTTGTTTTTTTTTTGTTTCGTAAAACTAGCTTCAGTTCCTGCGTATTGCTACAACAGATGGTTGATTCCTCCGTCATAGGAATCGGAATAACACGTAAGTAAAGCGTGCCCTTGCAGAAGTAACTGAATGTTTACTGTACATTGATACAGGAGTGGCACTCGACTGCTGACCCGAAGGTCGCGGGATCGAAACCCGGCCGCGGCGGCTGCATTTTCGATGGAGGCGAAAATGTTTGAGGACCGCGTACTTAGATTTAGGTGCACGTTAAAGAACCCCAGGTGGTCGAAATTTCCGGAGCCCTCCACTACGGCGTCTCTCATAATCACATCCTGGTTTTGGGACGTTAAACCCCAGATATTATTATTGATATAGGAGTGTTTCCACAATGTATAATGATGTCTGGCAGTTATAGCACCGTTTAACGTGGATGCACCCACTTTGATGATTGGTGGTACATCTCCATCCCGACGACTAACGTCCATGTTAAATGATTCAAAAACCCTTGTGGTAGCTGTAGTAGTTACCGGCGAAAACGTAATCAGAGAACGAGGTGTGATAGCCAGAAGAGCATCGCATGTTGGACGCAGAACTTGGTCGCCATCCCGCGGCATGTTAAAATGTGATCGAACACCACGGCCGCACTAGAGGGAAACGCAAAGCGCGTTGTGCCGCCCAGGTAGCCCGGTCGCGATTTTTCTTAGGGCGAGCGCGTGAGCGGGGAACGCGGTGTTGTAGCCAGGAAAGGCAGGCGAGCGTCGCAGAGCTATTTTTGGTTTGGATTAGCTTGATGCTATGAGCGAGGCCGACGCTTTTACGACGCTTGGGTTAAGGTCGCCACCTCGTGGTGTGTTAAGCAATTGACAAAATTGAACGTCTATTGAAAACGCGCCGAATGGGACGGACGTGTAACGCGTTGCAGGTGCTAATCGCGGTGACCACAGTAATGACGAATTACTTACCGCTCCAAGAGGACAACACCACACCGCCGACCGAGAAGAGTCGTAGATATAAAAGGTGCGTTGTAAAGCCTCTAGAGTCTGTGACCGTGGCGCAGTGGATAGCGTGCCCGGAATCTGTTGTTGCGGACCGAGCGGTCGTGTGTTCGACGCCCGTTAACGGAACTTTTTTCTTTGTCATCTGGTCGTGTAAATTTTTTCGACGTCATTTCCGTGACGGAAATACGTCACTGAAGTCTTGGTGGACCCCGGCATAAAAACACTTTCGTGTTAAAAAGTAACTTGAAATGTGAAGTGAAATAGATGACATTTGACAGTAAGCGTAACTATATGCAGCGCCACCGCACGACATTCAATAAAAACGTATCATATATGCTTAGGACGCTAAATATAACTGGCACTTAATACATGCTTTGCAACTGCCACCTTGCAGTAGCCACTTTCTGACTCTGTGCGATTTTCTAGCCGCGTTCACGCAGCAGGTTTTATACGCCTGTAAACTCGATATCACCGTAAAAGAGAGTGCAAGCATGACGCTAGAGCCGAAAAAACGAGGCGAGCTGCTCATCTTGCTTCATAGTGGTTAGAGCTCACCTAGCTGCCTCGCTTCTAAATGGGCGGGTGATGCTCGAGCGGCACGGAGGACTGACTCAAACCTCCTCAGGAAAAAGTGTCATGGCCGTAAGATTTCTTTTTTTTCGCACGAAACGTTTTTTCACGAAAGTACACGGCTGCTGATGCAAGCATGCCACATCAAAACAACATATGGTTCATGGCCCACAACGCAGAACATCGATAGCGTGCACGGCTTCATTCGGAGTGCATATGGACCGTTACGCATCTTTAACATGACAGAATGAGAATTACTTGGAGGTATACGTCCTACACGGTGTAATCGCGACTTGGGAAATGCATTTCGCTTTGGGTCGGGCGTTGTTGTCGTCGATCATCTGCTCTTCACCGCGAACGTGATTGGCGAGCCTTTCTCCTTTTGTCAAGTTCGCTTTCCGGAAGTGCCTGTCCAGCTTGAAGATCTCTTTGAAGCCGCACTGCAGGCGTGCATTATGAGGCGCTGCAAGTGCACCGCGAGAACTCTGCACGTGCACGGAAGCGAAGCGGCAGCGCGTTGGAGAGAAGGGGAAACGCGGGTCGTTTGCCCCCAGTTTCTGTTTTTATGCCAGGGATGGCGCTGCCTGTCAAGAGCAGCAGCGCCACTAAGCGCTGCTTGGACAGCCTAGGACATGTCTGCTGAAGTCTTTAAGAATAAGCGTGCGCGACCGTGCCCGACTGCGCAAAGGTGGAGCTACGCAGCTGCCCCTCTGTCCCATGGGCCTTTTGCGCGACGAAAAGCGGCCGGTGCGCCTCCTCTCCGCTTAGTAAGCGCTCGTGGACAGGGCTGACACGTTTTCACTCGCACATAGAAAATACGACGCTCGGGTCGATGTTATCGGCTTCGACTTATTACGGAACATAACGGCGGTGCAGACGCCGACGGCGAGAAAGCTTCGCGAATGTCCTTACAATTGCTATCACAATAAAATAAATATCTATTACTCTTGCTAAGTGTTCCATACATATGTTACGTTGTGGTTCTGTTTCGCACAACGTGCAGGTTCTTTTACATTTGAAATGTCTGAGGCGTCGTCTCAACACACTTCCTGAAGGACGAGACCGCTTGAACACAACATTTACAGCAACAAGAGCTTGATTTGGCGAGTTGGTCCATGCTGAACAGCGCTCTTTCCTGTGTGTCGTTTTTTTCCTACAGATGTTGCGTTGTACCCACGTTATCCACAACATTTAATATACACACGAATACCAGAACACATAACAACAACACAAACCGAAGACTGCATTAATGGAAATAATCAACACTACCACTGAGGCAAAGTTACTAAGGAAGGCAAAAGCTACATGCTTCATTCCTAATCATTCAGTTCCGGATGCCCAGTTCCTGGACTATAGTTGGTCGCGGGGAGAAGTGAAGGCACGGCGCTGATCTCACCAAGGTCAGTGATGAAGATGCCTTGGAGCGAAGTACGGCAGCGAATGAGGGACGCCGTTGCCGTCGGCGCCTAGCGGCTCGATGATGTCATGTTGATACGGAGTCGAAGCGCCGACTGCGATGCTGTGTTCCTGCCGGACAGCCGCGTCCGAGCACGACGCCCGACTGTTTGGACGTGTCCACGTGCACAGGAACGTTTTCCAAGCAGCAGCAGGCACATCAGAGACCCACGTCCAGGAACAGCAGGTACCCAGAAGGTCGCTCAGGTATCAGGTAGACGAAAGGAGACGCCGTGACTCGGGTCCGAAACGTGACGGCCAAGACGCGCGGCCTGTCTTCCTCGCTGCTTTCCTGCTACTGCTTCTTCTTCTTCCAGCTCGCTTCGCTCCTCTCTCTCCTCGTGCTTCGGAACGATCGCCGTGGTTTCCTCCAATTGGCATTTCATTTATTAATGCGAAGCATTTCTTAGCGAACCTCTGGCACTTTAAGCGTTTTCTATCTACGTATCTATCTATCTATCTATCTAGCCGCCTACGTCTGGCTGCTCTCGTGATCGCCTCCTTAACTTGGTGTAGACCAAAATTAGCATGGGAGGGTAAGAGGAATAGACAAATATTACTGTGTGGTCATGACTTGAATAACGTGAAAATCCTGTCGCGTGCGTCGTCAAACTCTTTCCTCCAGACACTTGTGGCGCATACCCGTTTACCACCGGCCGCGGTGTACGGGTATGCGCCACAGGTGACCCAGGAACGGCGAGAACAGACATTGGTAATTTAAATGCGAGAGCGTTAAGAAAAACCGACATCGGCAGCGCTGACCCGACGAATGGAAAGAAAAAATCAGGATTCAAGCAGGAATCGAACCTGAGCATTCTGCGTGGCAGTCAGGTATTCTACCACAAAGCCACGCCAGGTCTACAAACTGGTTTGGAAAAAACAGCCTATGCAGGCGTGATGTCGGTGCAACGTCAGTTGTGGTTGTGGTGCTGGGTATCTAATTTTACAAGAAAGCAATAAACACTACATATGTAGTCCTACAACACAGACGTCCTATCAGATTAACGTCCGTTATTCCAGTGTTGGCTCCGCTGTTATAGTAGTCTAATAAGCATTACATTTGTGCATCTTAGCAGCGCAGTGGAACGAACACAAGAGAAAGGAACACGTAGACAAGACGGCGCTCTCTTGTCTTCGTTCCACTGCGTTGCTAAGATGCACAAGTTCCAAACCCACCAACTAGCCCACATTTTCCGCGTTGATTACAACTTTTATTCCTATGATTCAGCAAGCTATGTTGAAGCATAGCACGCCCAGGTAGCTTGCGAATACGACAAGCGCCATCCACAGATGGTGGTCTACGTAGCCCTATCCAGGCTTACCAGCCTCAACGGCCTAAACCTAACCAACGCGATGGGTGAGTTCAGATTCCGGCATGTCGCCGGCTCTATACACAGACAATTTGTTGACGAAATGACCGAGGCGGCCACGATTCTAACAGCTGTAGTATAACTCAAACTTCACTACACGTGGACCCTTCGCCACCACGATCGCGAACCGGATCGATAACAGAAGTCATGAGCACCGTCTAGTGCTCACTGATCACGGTGATGATGACCTTGTTCAAGAACTGTTCGGATCCCCTTCCACACATGCACACGGGTTCGTGAAACGTGCGTGCTTTCTCCACAATAACAGACAAGTATAAGCACTACATATCAGCTTACCGCTTTTGGTGTTGGTAATACCCACGTTGCCGTTGGCAACGTTACCCAACTGTAAACAGCTGGTTTATAACACATATGCGGCTCTTCAGTATATGTGTGCGTGTAAAGTTTATACAAATCTTTAGTGTCATTTCGTAACGTTTCGCTGAGCAAAAAAATCACAGCATATCCACGGGGTGAATGATGATGAGTGGGGCGAAGCTACGGAGTGAATCATCTGTAAACCGTGAAACTCTTCCGTGAAATGCGCCCAGTACATAATATAAAGAGTGTGAAACATCGTGTATATATTAAACATCAAACTTTTATTGTACTGTTGGTTTACGTGGTCCCTTCATTATCACTTGTGATCGGTGAAATGCAAGGAAGAAGTCCGCTCCCGAGCGAAAGAGCGCCAAGAGCGACCGCATTCCACGCTCGCCCTGTGCGAATTAAAGGCAAGGCTAGAGGGAAGACAGGACGCGCGTTCCACGACGCGAGGTCGGTAGCATGCCCAGCGAAAGCCAACGGAACGCGATCGTGCAAGTGCTCCGGCTTCGCATCGCCTCATGGTTCCATTTAGCGTCCCAAAACCAAACATATTGCTCAAGGTGTGCCTTGCGTTTTTCGTAGAAATAATTTCTTTATCATGTACATTAAGACGAAAAGTTGAAAGCTCACTAGAGTGTATCGCCCGCAAAGTATGTCTTTTAGTGTGATTTAACTCTCGTACGGCAGGGTCCTCGCGCCGTTGCCGGTCCACCTCGCCCGTTGATGATCGGGCGAGGTGGCTACATAGAACTACTACTACACTTTAAGAAAAACATCTGGCGTTCTTTCGTTCTGCTTTTACAAAACATCTGGCGTCTTTCGTGGTTTATTCATCAATCAACGGCGTTTTGAACAAATTTTTATTGTTTAATCACGCACAGGAGAAATCTCACCAGGCACTACCTTGGAGGTAAACAATGGCTGCTAATGGCAATGAGAGACAGAAGAAGTCGGCTTTTAGCTAACACTTACACTTCTACTTCTACTAACGTTTCCTACTGGAACATGCCAATGGCTGCTAATGGGGAATGAGAGACAGAAGAATTCGGCTTTTAGTTAACGCGCACGCTGCGAATTTTTATTGTTCAACAACGCACAGGAGAAATCTCCCACCGGCACCACCATGGAGGTCAAAGCGTAAGACTTGTTACTCACTACTACGACCACGACGACTACGAGGGACGAACGGGTGCCGCCTTAAGGAGCTTCGCCCCTAAAAATTACGCCGCAGTCACCTTCCCGCCGCATGTTTCGCATAACATCGACTCCCACGGTGCGTGGGATCTGCCGAACTTTTGTCCTTTTGCTGTTTGACGCGCGTGCCAGTTTCTCCTTCTTTGTCTTCTCCCACCATTTCATGGCGCGCACTTTAAAATCCGCGCACTTCACCACAGAAGCCGCCCTTTCATTTAGTTTTTTTTTTTTCAATTAAAAAACAGCCGTAAGTGCGCATCTTGTACATAAACACACTATCCACGTCCACCGCACAGTTCACTACATAGTGCAAATGTCCACTATAATTCACTATACAGTTTTAACTACACACTTGTTTACCATAATAGTTTCATTGCACATAAATGTTTGTATTACACATCAACACTTCACAGTCAGTCCATAAGTAGAATATGTACATGAATATACATGTAACTCTGGTGCCGATAGGTAAAATCCAGAAAAGGCACCGGTTATTCCCTTCGACGCTCAAGTGATTGCGTCTCAAATGAGACGAACGGCATAGGCCTTCCATTTGACGCAAAGCACCGGAGACGCTTGGCAGCGTTTGCGCCCAGACAACTGTGTAAATCTCGATGAAGTTCTGACGTCCTGGATGGATGGAAATAACTTTATTTATACGTCCTGTACAGGGTGTTGCCACCTGCCTGGCTAATCCCACGTCGGGACTGGGAGGTCAAGCCTCCCAGCCCTGTCATGGGCGCTGCCCTGATGGCCCAAAACCAGCAAACATCCCACTCCAAATGATCGTGTTGCTTCCACGCGCGCAGAGTGAAGAGCGTTCGAATCTTGCTTTAGGCACGTGGTCGCCTTGTCTGACCGATAAGCTGGATTGGGATTCACTCTCTCAAAGGAACTGCCTTCTGCCTCAACAGGGCGCCACAACTGATAACTCGATTTCCTTATTCCCCAAAGAGCACTGCACAGGCACTCTACTCGAGCTCATCAGCCGATTTAGCGGCTGTTTCTTCATCGTTTTGACCTTCACAGTAAAGTCACCGCGTGAGCCCATGTCATCGCATAATGATACTATTTGATACCTTATTCTGTCAGCTATGACCTGTTCTTTTGCACTCTCTCCAACTCTCTCGGATAGGTTTTGTTATCACTAACCAGAGAAATTGGCCTCCCTGTCTTAATGCGTTCGTCACTGTCATGGTGCACGTATATGTCTGAATCAGCTGTTGCCACATCTTGCAGCTGACTTGGCGAAATTGTGGTTACCACCTTAAAGTTCTTTCTGAGGCATTCGCCGTAATCACCGCATGGACCTTCAGTGTTCCTTCAATGGAACTATTCTGAGACACCCTTGTCTCTTCAATGCAAGTACTGTGCCTCCCAGAGTTTGTAAAGCATAACACATCGTTATTGCAGCTTCTGCTTTCGGTGCTCCTGGAACTGTACACTGCTTCTTCAGGATAAACAAGGCTCCTCTTAACTTCCTGGCTACCCACCGCTGTTCCATCCTCTAGCTTAGCCCCTGGCTCTAAATAGCAGCTATGGCGAGGTTCAAGGCCATGTTCACCTAAAGACTCTAACTCGCGCCTGCAGACCGGGTTTTGAGAATACGCCTTGAACTCTTCCTCCCTATAGCTAACCAACGACGTCTCCCCATGCCTCTCTGTTCCTACCGGTGTCCTTTGGACCTCCGCTTGCTTTAGCAGAAGCGTGCTCTGCATTACTTCAAGTTCTAGCTGCGTTTTCAGCGCTCTTTATTGCTTCACGTTTTGCAGCCCTCTGCTCAAGCACTCGATCTTCTCGCTTTCAAACCACGCTTTCAACTACGCGCCCTCTAAACCCACGCGCAATGCCAAGGCTGTTAATTCTTCCATGCTCATCTTTCAAGAATACCTTTGACCCGCGAACAAGCTGGCCTCTTGCTGTCGCTGCGGACGGCAATGTTATGTTGCAGTTATGTTTCTCACAACGCGCAGGTTCTTATTCAATGGGTGTCCGAGACGTCACCACAGACACCCACGAAAGGATGAGGCCGTTTGCACACAGCATCTAATATATACACGAAAAACGAGCACACATCACACTGAACCCAAAATAACAATACCCAACTAGACCGTGAAATCAGTCCTAAACTAGCAGTTCCTAGTTCTGGCGGAGATGCGATGTACGAACCCTGGTCTCACCAATGTCCGTAGTGGTAGACCGGTTTCGGAGAGGAACTAGTAGACCACTGGTAGAAACAGCCTTCCCAGGCTGCTAGTCGAAGAGGAGCCACCGACGCCGTAGCCGCGTCCCGGCCGGAAACCCACGCCATAGCTCCTGCCCGAAGCCCGAAGCTCAGCGTGTCCACGAGCACAGGACGTCACGCAGCATGAACTCGTCAGAGACGCGCCGCCATGGCCTGCTCGTACGTTGCAGGTCCCTCCAGGCTCAGCTGGCCACCAAGGCGCGGGTCCGGAACCCGACGGCCGATATCATGGCCCGTCTTCTTCGCTGCTTCGCTCCTGTCTCTCTCCTCACAAACACTTCGCGCTTTCTTCCTCGCGCATACCGCGGCCTTCTCCGATTGGTACAAGTCTTGCTTTCCTACGTTATTTATTTTTCCAGCGCTCGTACAACTTTCTTCTCCTTTTCCTTCTTGCCATGGCGGGTTCTTCGAACACTCGCGCACGTCACTCATTACAATACATTACGAAGTTGAAATTAGTCGTACTAATAGTTCCAGTTGTGGCTGAAGTAATGCTAGTTTTTGTACGATAAAGCAATGCCCGCCTGCACGCCTATGTCGACTGCTGAGGCTAACCAGGAAACATGTGCTACGAAAGTATGACTCTTAGTTTTGTAATGTTCAACATCAAAATACCACTTGTGCAAACGTCAGTTAAACGAACTGTTCTGTTGTATGAAATCTTTTTTCTAATTCGTCACACTGAAGCGCCATTGAACCCAAGGATAAGTTACTTCAGCTTAATGAAATTCAGTTCACAGTGCATTTCAGTTCTGCGACGATATTACGTGACACAATCCGATGCCTCCCAGGTAATGTTGATCAATCGCACATTCTCAATCGCACTTTTTGTAGCATAGTTTTACCGTCGCCTTCGCGATCAGCTTCGCCAACGGAGCTAATCGCGGAGGCCACAACTTTGCCTTGAAATCCGCGCTTCTTTACCACGCGACGGTGCTTCTAGATACTCTTAATGGTGTCTGGGTATCGGGAGAAGTCCCTGAGTCATGAAAATATGCGGTTGTTGTAGCCATTCCGAAACAAGGCAAACCCCCTGGCATTCTCGGAAACCTGCGACCAATTGCGCTTACTACAACTTTATGTAAACTCCTCGAGCGAATGGTGGCTACGCGCCTTACATGGTGGCTGGAACACTTCAAGTGGTACCATCCCGCCCAGATCGGACTTCGGCCTCAACTTGGAACCGAGGATGGCCAGGAATACCTCTCCTCTGCGATGCTTATAGGTGGCCGCTTACACCGTGTACGAACTTTGATTGCAATGGACATACATCGAGCCTTCCCGACCTAAATTTTTTTATGTATGCTGATGACGTGACAGTGTTGTGGACTCACTCTTCTCTGGGCCATCAAGTGCGGGCACTGCAGGCAGCGCTAGATGCAACATTTGCCTGGTGCACTTCAGTGGGACTCACACTCTCACAAGAAAGACTACTTACATGACTTAGGTACAGAAGACCGAGGCGCGAAATACATTACTTGAAAAGGGAGAAGCAGAAGAGAAGACAGAGAAGCGCCAATTACCAACTGTTTAATGACAGACTACGAAAGGTACAGTAAAAAAGGAAACATTTCCGCGCATGCGTGAACAGTGAACATCAGACGTGCAGCGGCATGGTCAAGCCAACATAGTATCTAGGAAGCGCATTTCTATCGAATACAGAGATATCGAAGTGTCACTGACACAATCAGAACCTTTCTTTTTGATATAGAAAGCTTCCAGCAGCTCTCTAGCCATTTGTTGTCTTCTTCTGCCAAGAATCAGTACTTGCGCAAAGCATGGTTCACATCCGCAGCAGTTGCAACGCGCAGGAAGGTGCGCCTGATCTCTCTTACCTAAGCTGTTGGCATGCAATATACGCACCAACTAGCCCAGAAGCAAGTCCTTTTGGACTACTTACATGAGCATTGCCAATAAGTGGGGCCGCCGCAAGCTTGACCGAACCCCTGCACGACTTACGCTTGATGGTCGTGTTCTCACGGAGTCGTCTACAATCCGCGTCCTTGGGGTAGAATTTTCTGCATCTGGATCGGCCTCCCTCTGGCTTCGGTCTGCACGCAGAACCGCCTCCAGCATGCTTCATCTTTTTCGTCGCATCGCTCAGCGCAGTGGCGGAGCGCGAACCCGTATCGCACGGCAACTGGTATGCTCCGTATTCCAGCCTCGATTAGTGTACCAGGCACAGTTTCAGCACTTCACCAAAGCAGAATGGGCGCGATTGGAAACTCCTAATCGTGAAGCCATGCGTGTGATCACAGGCCTTTCAAGGTTCACACCGATTCCGGCACTCCAGGCAGAAGCACAGCTCAATAGGCTAGATGAGCTCATTCACCAAAGAGGCAAGGCAAGGATGATAAAACACAGCAATGTTCCTGCGGCTGCTGCCTTAGCGAATTACATGAACCCTAAAGCCCCTTTGGTTGACAAACCTACGTTGTCAGTACCACCGTGGGATCATTGCCAAGTGACCACCAACAAGCCATTTGGATGTATCCGTCAAGAAGTGAATGTAAACTCTACTTCAAGGTGCACACCACTCGGCCCTTTATCTTTGGCACCTCAGGCACTTGAACTAAGAGCATATGTGGACGCCGGGTTGACATCTTCTATACTGCACACTTCCTTAGTGTGCCCACCTCACCCACATGCCAACCAGACCTGCTCTTATGCATTAGGCACCCCATTACATCCGTACTAGCCGAGTTGCCCTCTGCGATGGTCTTGCCGCACTTCAACCGCTCGTCGAGATGCAACACCCATCAAGTGTGATCCTTTACACGGACTCGACGCAAGCGGTGCGCGCACTCTGTCGCGTAGACCTTTCTGTGGGTGCAGCAGTGCAACTTCATCGTTGTGCTGCAGCGTATCCGTGATCTGTTCGAGTATGTTGGATTCGCCGGTCTAGTGTTCTGGCCAGATGCCGCAAGCCATCCTGTAATCATCATGCACCCCTTACCACTGCTCCGGCTGCCACCTTCTGGCACTGTGGACATTCACAAAGAAAATCTTCGGCGCACCACGCGAGCTCTCATACCTCCGCGTGGTCATGACCCCCGAGTGGACTTACTCGTCAAGAGGGGTATCGCTCCGAAGGGTTCGCGTGAGTGCGGCTGTGACACCTTCAATCCGCGCTAAGTGGGGCTACACCGACACAACTTCAAGCTGCCCATTTTGTCCTGCGCCGGTGCGGGACGCAGACCTGAACCACCTCTTATGGACATGCCCTGGGCTACAAGCGGCTCGTCGATGCCACCTGCGGCGTGCAGGACTTCAGCACACCCGGCCACGGGACCTGCAGAGATGGATATACGGTCCGAACCATAGGTCACTCATAAACTTCATGGAGGAAACACAACTGCACCATTTTGTGTAATGTGTATTGATGCCGCAGCGCAAACTAACGCGAATAAAAAAAAGTGGGCTCCGATGGGCCTTGTACCCATTTGGCTGCCTACGTAGTTTCGAAGCTAGCCGGAGTCACAGCCGCAGCCTCCTTGGCCCTACAACCGCTTGCTGGTTATTATCATACGCCTAACAGAATAAGCGCACGTCTCTAGACGAAAAACTGAAGGTTTTGTGTAGAAGCACTGACGAGCTTGTAAAAAATGAAGTTCTTTTCGGCCCAGCATAATGTTCTAATGAACTTTTATGGCAACTTGGACATTCGTGATATGAATAAAATTTTCGCCGCAAAGATTTTCAGCCAAGTTGTAAGATTAGGTGCCGAAATCGATAGAGAAAACCTGCATTTCAGGCAGAAACAGGAGGGAAATAATGAATTTAATGGGTTTTTTTACGAACTGCCACATCTAGCGGCCGCTCCGCGAACTAGAGGACGTGACGTGTAGTGTCGCCCGCATCTCTCAACCCGCTGAGCTCCCTCTTCGGTTCCTAGAACCACTACGAACGCCACCGGCAGCGAACATTGTTCCCGGGTAAAGCCCTTAAATGGTGAGGCACGCCTCAGCGCCTTTGTGGAAGGGAGAGTCAGACGTGCAGGAGAGGTGGAAAGAGGAAACTCGCAGGAAGAGGGGCACCCCGCATTGACGGCTCGCGCTGCAAATCTTCCAAAAGCAAACATATATGAAATAAATTCTGTTTATCAGAACGTGTTCCGAGTAGAATTTCGATGTTTTCCTCTGTTTTCCCCTACTTTTGTTCAATGTCCCTTTAGGAGCACAAATCCAGCGAACGATTCTTCACAAGATCCACAATAAGCGTCAACTCACAGGCAAATGAGCAGCACAACACAGACGTGGGTTCATGTGAACACCCGATCAGCTTGTGCTGACAAGCTGCAACACGGGTTTAAGAATCCTTTTCCTGACGTCCCTTCAAGTTATGTTTTGTTGCAGATGCACAAGATTAATACTGTTAAAAGCACACGATAGCGACTTAGCTCCACAAGGAGCGCGGAAACAATTATAGATGCGTTTTGGTAGCGTACGTGCATAAATGCGATCATCACTTGCTTGGCTTTTAATGTATTTCTTTCTGCCAACAGGTGAGCGCTGACGGATATCTCCCCGCCGCCGTGGATTTTCATGTCAACCGCGGCCACATCACTACGCTAGAAGTCAAACTCTACACGGGCTACAAATACGAGGGTTAAACCCGAATTGCTTCACTTTAGCGTAACGAAAGGCGGCAAACTTTCTAACCTCTAAAAATTTGATTTTACCGCGTCAATAAATGCTGCAGTGTTCTACCCTTTTTGCCGTGTTGTGTCCTGTGCGTTCAAACTGCTATTTCAACAGAGAACTTGAGACTTTCCCGCATCAAGTGAAAGTTATGCAGCCTGCCTTCGAAAGCTTGCGATTGCGTGCCCTGCTATAGAAGGTGTCCCCTACCTTTTATGACCAGCTCAGAGCATCAGTAATGCAGTTTAATATGCCATCTATGCCTTCTCGTTTTTCTTTTAGGTGTTTTGTGGCCAGCGTGTGGCCGCGCCCGATTGCCCCGTGTTCAAAGCCAAGTGCATGTTTCCCTCTGTACGTCGCACTGGATTTGATAGGGAGAGGCTTTCACCCTGTCGCCACTGTAATGCGATGGTGTGGGAAAGAATAACAGCGAGGTGCTCGCCGTAAAAACGCCGCGGCTTTCGCTTTTCCGCCGACGCACGTCGCTCTGTTGGCTGTTTCTTCGCCGCTTGTTTTATTGAGCTTATTGCGGAGAACAACTCCGCTCCAATAAACCTGGTTTTACAGAAGAACCCTGCGTCGTCATTACTGGCTACGAGAGGGGAATGAGTGTAAGCCATGTATTATGATGATGCACAGGCGCCGACTCCCACTCGCCCGCCTTCCTCATTACCACACTCATATTAGCCTCCGGTGCCTGAGACTTGTTTAGTTTATTCGTTTCGTTTATTCGTTTATTAGTACCTCAAGGGCCCCGAGGGACATTACATCAGGGGTGGGCATGAAAACATGATAGATAAAAAGAAAGCAAAAAGCAAAAACAGCACCAACAATAACAAAAAAATAGAAAAACAGCAGTAGATCACGTTTGCAAGGATAAAATATGGCTTTTTACTGAAGTTTTAAATTGGGCAAACTGAGATGACATGGCGATGTGGGCGGGAAGGTCGTTCCAGTCTTGCGCAGTCTGCAGGTAAAAATGACTTCTGGAAGGTCTTTGTTTTAGAACGTACAGGATAGACGGCGTTGGGGTGAGAATGGCGCGATGTCCGATGTGCAGGTCTGATGAATGCTGCCTGGTGGCAACGAATGGAAGAACTTATGATACAGGCACAAACGTGAAACTTTACGGCGAGTGGCAAGATGAGGAAGGTTAAGTTGAGGTTTCACTGCTGACACACTTATGTTAGTCGAGTAATTCGCGATAATGAATCTGGAAGCACGGTTCTGGATGGATTCGAACATAGTTGAAAGGTTAGGTTGATGAGGATCAAAAATGGCATTAGCACACTCAAGTTTAGGCCTTACGAGTGTGTTATAAGCTATTAGTTTAGTAGAAGAAGGTGCCGAGGCAAATTTGCGACGAAGGTATTCGAGAACTCGATTAGCAGAGTTAGTAATGCTAATGAGTTGTTGTGACCATGTTAAATCAGTTGAGATATGAACACCTAAGTATTTGGTAGTGTTAGCAGCGGCTACGGGGTAATTGTGTAGAGTGTAAGTGTTAGCGACATAGTCTTTACGTCGATGAAAAGTTATTACAAAAGTTTTGTTAATATTTAGGGACATTAACCAGTCTTTACACCATTCCTGTATAGTGTTCCGTGTTCGAACAGCTAATTGGGCTAATTCGAAACGGTTGATATTTGCGCTCGTGCATGGTCCGTTTCTTCGAATGCCAATGCTACGCAGCAGACGATATTACATTCCCATATTGGCCGCCGACATCTTGGGCTGTTAAACGAATGTTCCCTATTTTTGTATTTCGTGACGTGAAATGAAAAATGCCAGGCCTGCGCGGAAAGCGCAGCACAGTCACAGCGAAAGCTGGAAGAGCGGCATTTCTAGAGCCCGTTGTAAACTCTCTTGGGGCTACTAATACAAGTACACTAGCAAGGTACCCACTACGCCATAAATCACAATATTTGTGAAATTGGGAAGCACCTACAACGCCATTATTCGTCATTGTGCGCAGAAGCGAGGTTCCAGCTACACATATGTAAAGCATTATGTGCACTTTGTTTACGTGACGACTGATGACAATGAAGAATTGTGGCTCAGCCCTTTGTAAAGGGTTGGAAGCTTTAAACGGCTCACCAGTTACGTAATTCGCATTATGTGACGCCCGGTCGCTATTTAACTCTCCCACCATGCAATATAACATACACTGACGTGAGAAAGAGAGACAGAGAGAAGGGGAAGAACTTTATTAAGACCCTGAGGAAATGGATGATGGGCTCATGGGCTTCCTTGGCAACCAATGCAAATGCACTTGCGAGGAACCCACTACGCTATAAATCATAATTTCTGTGAAGTAGGGAAGCAGCCACTATGCCATTTTTCGTCATTCAACGGAGAGCCGTGGTACCCGCTAAAGACATGTAAGGCATTATGCGCACTTTGTTGGTGTTGTGCCTGATACGATGAAGAATTATTGCAGAGCCCCTTGTAGTGGGTTGGAAGCATCCAATAGCCCACTCGTTGCGCAATTCGCATTGTGTGACGCCTGGTTACAGAATTCGCGTTCTGTGGTGCGTGTTTGTTATTTTATTCTCTACCACACTAAATTACATATGTTAATGTGGTTCCTTCTGGACATGAAGCCTGTATAGCGTCGTTTTGCAAGGCAGTTCGAAGCACCGGCGTGGCTCTGAGGTACAACACTGGGCTCCCACGCAGAGGGCCCAGGTTCGAACCCCGTTCCATCCTGGAAATTTTTTGTTATTTCGTTTTTTTTTGTTTCGCGCGATAGTGGTTACGGACACCGGCGGCGGCGGCGGCAGCGGCGGCGGCGGCGGACAACTACGCCACCAAAAACGGCCGTTGAAATGATCTCATAACAGCTTTCGCTGTAAAAAGGCCATGAAACGCTGAATGCACCAACCCACTCGTTTCCATGAGTATTCGTCTACCGTAGTACTGTTAGTTAAGTTGTTAAAGACATAAAGACATAAAATGGCGAATCCAACAGCCCAACACGGTGGCACCGAAACATATCGGTAAAGTGGTGTTTAAATATACACTCATAATTTCCTCTGGAATTTGTCTAAGCGATGCCTGAGTTTGTGGTCGGAAATCTTTGGTTGCTGCCACCTCCGGAATGATCGGCGGCGTTAACACGGCGTTTTTCATAATCCTTCTAGCTTGGTCCACGTCTATAGAACATCCTGCGGCCACCGAAACATGTGTTTTGACCTGATCCGACGCCGTGTGGGCCACACCGACCATGGCCAAGGAACGCAGACTGGACATTGATGAGAGAAGATCTCTTCTTTTTTTTATTAACAGCGAGTCTTCTAGACGATTTTCCGCAGGTGGTTTGTTCAATTAAAATCAGATGACGCCACCGGCACCGAGCCCCAGTGCCGCCACCGGCACTGGGGCTCGGCTACTTGCGCGAAGAGCTCGGTGGGAGAGCGAAGTAGAGGAAGAGGTTCAGGTTAGAACGGCATGGACGAGAAACAGCAGCTTGGGCCAATCCCCCATTGTGGGTGGCAGCCAAATGCAAGGAACAGGCAAGCAAACGGGTGTTGTCAGCCATCACAATGGCGCAGCCGTCCGACGAGCCTCTGCTTGACGACTGCAGTCTGCACTCTGCTTGACGACCTGCAGTCGTCAAGCAGAGGCTCGCGTTCCGACTTACGCGTTCCGCTGCTTCTACTACAGTGGTTTCGGGCTCCGAGCTCACCCCCGCTCCGGCACCAACCGGCTCGTCTGCAGGCGTCCCCACAGTTCAGGTCTGTGAATGCACTGCCTCGCAGGTGGACGTTATTTTGGTCCCAAGACAACCCAACGCTATGGCTACAAACCATATATACATTAGCCCGTCGCCATTCTGTAAGGGCCTGTCCACGCGCTAGCCGCACACCCGCTCCGCACGTGGCGGGGCACCTGCCGCCCGCAAACGGAGGGCGAAAAATTGCACCATTTCCCGCTAAAGGGGACCATGAGGCGACCCGCTAAAGGGGACCCGCTAAAGGGGACGATCGCGATCCGTTGGCGTTCGCTGTGCATGCTACCGACCTCGCGTCGTGGAACGCGAATAGGAACGCTACGCGCGTCGTGTCTTCCTCTAGCCTGGCCGTTAATTCTCACAGGGCGAGCGGGGAACACGGTCGACAGGCGCGCGAGGGGGGGGCCGCGTAAGAGAGGGAGAGAGGGGGAGGGGACGCACATGCGCTGGCGCTCATCGCGGCGTTGCGCAGGAGAGAATTTCGGCATGTCGAGCCCGCGTTTCAGAGAAGTGGAGAGGGGAAGGGGAGAGGGTAAGCGGAGACGACAAAGTGGTGAGGGGAAGTGGAAATGGGAGGGGAGAGGGGGAGTGGAGAGGAGGTGTGCGGAAAGGGTTTGCGCATGCGCAGTAAGGGTGGTCACGCCGCACACCACCACCACCGGTCGTCGCACACACGGTACCCGCATGAGCGGCTCTGGGGCGCATTCTGGTTGGACGACGTGACGACTGTTGAGGCTGGCAACCGTTCCGCGAGGCTACAGTTTTCGAGGTCGGCAACCATTAGCAACAGTAAACGACGCTGGCATTTTCTTGAACAAGTGGGTTCAAGCCGCCCCATTTATGACGAAAACGAGGCTTTTGCTTTCTCAGATCGTGTTTTTCGGCCGCATGTGGTGCGTCGCCGCTGTCATCTGTGTTCGAGGGATTCTACACGCACCAATTTTAGGGGCGAAGCTCCTTATGCCGTGGGTCTGTCTATCTTCCGTTTGTTCGTTTGTTTGTAGTAGCCACCTCTAGTTCGTGAGAAGTGCGCGTTCTGGTATGCAGTAGAAGAAGAAGACGTTGACGAGCGAGGCTCTCGTGCGTGTTCGCCTCTGTGGCGTTCTTTCTTCTTCACTACGTCTCGTGTTTTCAACGACGCCCGAAGAAACATTTCAGAAGTAACGCGCCATGAGGCTCCCTCTTGGCGCGTTTTAGGGGCGAAGCTCCTTAAGGCGGCACCCGTTCGTCCCTCGTAGTCGTAGTCGTAGTAGTCGTAGTGCGTAACCAGTCTTACGCTTTGACCTCCAAGGTGGTGCCGGTGGGAGATTTTTCCTGTGCGTTGTTGAACAATAAAAAATTCGCAACGTGCGCGTTAACTAAAAGCCGAATTCTTCTGTCTCTCATTCCCCATTAGCAGCCATTGGCATGTTCCAGTAGGAAACGTTAGTAGAAGTAGAAGTGTAAGTGTTAGCTAAAAGCCGACTTCTTCTGTCTCTCATTCCCATTAGCAGCCATTGTTTACCTCCAAGGTAGTGCCTGGTGAGATTTCTCCTGTGCGTGATTAAACAATAAAAATTTTGTTCAAAACGCCGTTGATTGATGAAATAAACCAACGAAAGACGCCAGATGTTTTGTAAAAGCAAAACGAAAGAACGCCAGATGTTTCTAAAGCAAAACGAAAAGACGCCAGCTGCTTAACGAAAGACGCCAGATGTTTTCTAAAGCAATGGTTTTCTAAACAATGAAAATTCACAGCGTACATGTAAAATTAAAGTCAGCTGCAAGTCGTCATAACTCATCGAACCTTTAGTATAAACGCGCCCGATCTCACGTCGGTGATGATTTACTGGGCAGAATTCACGGAAGATTCACGGTTTACCGATGAACCTCCGCAGCTTCGCCCACTCATCATCATTCACTCCGTGGATATGCTGTGATTTTTTCTTTCGCTGGAAGACAATGCTACAGAGACCCACCCACGAGATAGCCGTTAACTTTTCAGTGGTCGAACGTCTTGGCAAAAGATTGCCGTTCTCTTATGTTTTGTTTACTTGTTGTTGCCTTCTGCAGTTTCCCGCCTACCATGTAAGCCTAGCTGGTTTAATTTCATGCTTGTAGACGATGTGGAACGGGACCCCATACTTACTGCGGTGGACGTTCTCTATCTTACCGAGACGTGGAACGCCAAAAGACCGTATATCAAACGATACATTCCAGTCGTGTGCATCGATAATGCAGAGCGTCCTGCGGGTGGTGGCCGTATACGTCAAACAAACAGAAAAGGCACGAGATCTGAAACTACTACCAACGACACAGAGCCCCAACAGTGAATATGCTGCCATCGATTTTGATGGATGCATCATCATGACCATGTACCTTGCACCCAATTTGTCGAGTGGGAATATCTAGACATTCATTGACACGGCATCGTGTAATTATGACAAGTACAAAATAGACCATTTGATTTAGTTGGTGACCTGAATTTCGATATTACCGAAAAGAACAATGAGTGGTTAATAGAACACATGGCAGCCAAATATGCTCTCACGTGCACGTCCTTTGATCATATGAAACCAACGACCATCCGAGCGACGCGTATAGACCTGGTATTTCAAATTTCCAATTGCAACCCGTACAGGAACCGCTATCTCTTCGTTTCACGGACCATAAAGCCATGATAATGAAGGGACAACGCAAGCCAAGCATCATCTAATAAAGAAAAAATACAAGTTTGATATTTGTAATATACACAGTGTTTCTCACTCTTTATATGACGATTGATGGGGCGTTACACAGAAGATTCACGGTTTACCGATGATATCCTCCAGAGCTTCGCCCCACTCATCATCATTCACCACGTGGATATGCTGTGATTTTGTGGGTTGTTATCATTATGGTTACCGCATACAATTCGTATCGCTCGGTTGCATTCGGCGCGATGGCAATATTTTATTTATGCTGTTGACAGCCTGCAGGAATGTGGGCGTAAACGCGCACAAACACATTTTATTGCAATGAAGAGAAGGCCTACAGCGGCAGCGGCATTGCACGTTCTGCCCGCGATCTTATCTACAAACAGCGAAAGAAGTTCCGACCTTGCTAGTTCAATTGTTGTAGATATATGTATAGGTTGTATGGTAGTAGATAGATTGACTGGTGAGTGCTGTTTATGATCGAGCGCGGGTGTGTATGATAGAGCGTGGTTTGCTGACGTACTTTTTACTTTGCTTTTTATCAATTCCTGTTTGATCTTTAAATGTCAAAGTGAGCTCGATACATGAAAATTTAAAAGTATTAGAAAGCCAAGAAGAAAAGGTCTGTTGGCTGTTGTAATGCGATTCATAACAACAGGCATTCAAAGCTATGTGTATATTGTCACGTGCTCGTGACGTCGACGAAGGCAGCAGTCAGCACGTCCGAGATGAAACTCTTTATTAGGCCGAACTTGTGGCCGGGAAAATGAAACTCCAGCTACAGCAATAAACTGATAGCGGCGAACAGAGCGTCGGCCGTCGATCAACTGACAAGCAGTCAAGCGCGTCGGCTTTTATACAGGCGCTATCGAACTCTCCAGCGATGTCGCTGTTGGCGGCGTTATCTCTCGACAAAGCTAGAACATTCTCGTGCGGCGCGCAATCTTAACAGATTGTTCCAAAACAATCGCGAAGCTTCTTACACATCACGGCGAGGCCTGCGCAGCGCGTTGCCCACAGTCTTTGTGGGTGAAGCTTCAACTCATGAATTATAAGACTCGCGGCAATGCCCCCCTCTGAAAAGCATCGTCCCGATGCTTAAAAACAGAACATGCAATACTAAAGAAAACTAATAAAGAAAGCAAACGTTAGAGTCCTCAGGTGCGCTAACGAGCATAGTATGGTTTAAGGCGCACCACATGCACGACCTCGGGTCGAGCTCGGCGCCTCTGAGAGTTCGTGATGCCGTCGGGGACAACCTCGTGGTCGAGTGCACCGAGACGTCGATGTACCCTGTACGGTCCGAAGTATCGTCGAAGAAGCTTCTCTCTCAGTCCGCGTCGTCGTATTGGCGTCCAGACCCAGACACGGTCGCCGGGCCGGTACTCGACGAAGCGTCGTCGAAGATTGTAACGACGGCTGTCGGTGTGCTGCTGGGTCTTGATGCGCAGCCGGGCCAGCTGTCGAGCTTCTTCGGCGCGTTGTATGTAAGCGGCGGCGTCGACATTTTCTTCGTCGCTGACGTTGGGTAGCATGGCGTCGAGCGTCGTCGCCGGGCTCCTTCCGTAGACCAACTTGTACGGCGTCATCTGCGTCGTTTCTTGGACGGCCGTGTTGTAAGCGAAGGTCACGTACGGAAGGACGGCGTCCCACGTCTTGTGCTCAACGTCGACGTACATGGCGAGCATGTCGGCGATGGTCTTATTTAGACGCTCGGTGAGGCCATGGTCTGCGGGTGGTAGGCGGTGGTGTGGCGGTGGCTCGTCTCGCTGTACTTCAAGATCGCCTGAGTTAGGTCCACAGTAAAGGCGGTACCTCTGTCTGTGATAAGGACCTCTGGGGCGCCATGACGCAAGACGATGTTCTCCACGAAGAACTTGGCTACCTCGGCGGCACTGCCTTTGGGCAAGGTCTTTGTCTCGGCGTAGCGGGTGAGGTAGTTAGTCGCTACGACGATCCACTTGTTGCCGGAAGTCGACGTCGGGAACGGCCCCAGTAGGTCCATCCCGATTTGCTGGAACGGCCGGTGCGGTGGTTCGATTGGCTGCAGAAGTCCCGCTGGCTTAGTCGGGGTGTCTTCCGTCGCTGGCAATCTCGGCAAGTCTGACGTAGTGGGCGACGTCGGCAGCAAGGCGTGGCAGTAGTATTTTCCTGTATTCTGGCGAGCGTGCGGGAAACAACGAGGTGTCCAGCCGTCGGGTCGTCGTGTAGGGCCTGGAGGACTTCTGGTCGCAATGATGAGGGCACGACAAGAAGGTAGTCCGTTCGCAGTGGCGAGAAGTTCTTTTTCAGGAGAAAGCCGTTCCGTAAGAAAAAAGACGGCAGTCCTCGCTTGAATACCTTCGGAACAACGACAGTCTTGCACTCCAGGTACTCCATAAGGCCCCCCAGTTCCGCGTCGGCTCGTTGCCTTTCGTCGAAGTCGTCGGCACTTACAGTTCCGAGGAAGCAGTCATCGTCATCGTCTTGCGGCGGCGCGTCGACGGGGGCACGAGAGAGGCAGTCGGCGTCAGAGTGTTTTCGTCCGGACTTGTACACGACGGTAATGTCGAATTCTTGAAGCCTCAGACTCCATCGTGCGAGATGACCTGAAGGGTCCTTCAAGTTAGCTAGCCAACATAAGGCGTGATGGTCACTGACAACTTTGAAGGGCCTGCCACAGAGCTAGGGGCGAAACTTTGACGTAGCTCAGATGATGGCAAGGCATTCCCTTCTGTTGTGGAATAGTTGGCTTCTGCTGCTTGGATAGTGACCGGCTAGCATAACTGATTACCCTTTCAAGCCCGTCAGTCTTTTGCACAAGGACGGCACCGAGTCCTACGCTGCTTGCGTCGGTGTGTATTTCCGTATCGGCGCAATCGTCGAAATGCGGAAGTATGGGTGGCGTCTGCAGGCGTCGTTTAAGTTCCTCCAATGCTTGCACTTGCTCCGTTTCCCACCTGAATTCCACGTTAGTCTTCGTAAGAAGCGTGAGTGGTTCGGCGATGCGTGAAAAGTTTTTGACGAAGCGTCTGTAATAGGCGCATAAGCCGAGAAATCGGCGCACGGCCTTCTTGTCGGTGGGAGGCGCGAAGTCGGCGATGGCAGCTGTTTTCCGCGGGTCTGGGCACACTCCAGACTTGCTGATCACATGACCCAGAAACAAGAGCTCGTTGTACGCGAATCGGCACTTTTCTGGCTTCAGGGTCAGTCCAGAGGCCTTGATTGCTTGAAGTACTGCCTCAAGCGGCCGGAGATGCTCGTCGAAGGTCGAGGAAAACACGACGACGTCGTCCAAATACACAAGGCGCATCTGCCACTTCAATCCGGCCAGCACGGTGTCCATGACGCGCTGGAACGTCGCAGGTGCCGAGCAAAGACCGAAAGGCATGACCTGGAACTCAAAGAGGCCGTCGGGTGTTGTAAAAGCGGTCTTTTCTCGGTCTCTTTCGTCTACTTCGATCTGCCATAGCCGGTCTTGAGGTCCATCGACGAAAAGTACGTCGCGTTGTGTAGTCGATCCAGGGTGTCGTCTATCCGTGGGAGGGGGTACACGTCCTTCTTCGTGATTTTGTTCAGGCGCCGATAATCACGCAGAAGCGCAGTGTCCCGTCCTTCTCTTCACTAACACCACGGTGTGACGCCCACGGGACTCTTGGACGGCTGGATGATGTTGTCGCGTAGCATCTCGTCGACTTGTTTCTTTATCGCGTCGCGCTCTCGAGTCGAAACTCTGTAGGGGCTCTGACGGAGGGGCCTCGCACTTTCCTCCGTTATAATTCGGTGTTTCGCCACTGGACATTGTCGGATTCGTGATGAGGACGAGAAGCAGTCCTTGTATTGCAGGAGCAGGGTTTTCAGCTGGTCTTGCTTGACCTTCGGAAGGCTTCGGTTGACTACGAAATCTGGTTCGGGACCTCGATTCGTTGAAGCAGGTTCGGCAGCATCGAAGAGGGCGAAAGCATTGCTGGCGGCCACACATTCGTCGATGTAGGCGACCGTCGTACCAATGTTGAGGTGCCTATATTCGTGGCTGAAATTTGTCAGCACTACCTTTGCTTTACCGTCACGCAGTTCGGCTATACCTCTTGCGACGCAAATTTGACGGTTCAAGAGTAGTTGCTGATCGCCCTCGATGACGCCTTCAAAGTTCACAGGTTTTTCGGTGCCGACGGAAATAATGACGCTGGAGCGTGGCGGAACGCTCACCTGCTCTTCTATCACGTTCAATGCATGGTTCCCTGGCGTCGCGTGGGCCGGGAGCGCTTTGTCTGAGGTTTGCGTTATCGACTCAGACCTCAGGTCGATGACGGCGCCGAGGTCAGTTAGGAAGTAAATCCCAAGTATCACATCCCTAGAGCAATTTTGTAGGATTACAAAGCTCGCAGGATAAGTCCGGTTACTGATGGTGACTCTCGCCGTGCAGACACCAATCGGCGTTATCAGGTGGCCTCCAGCTGTCCGGATTTCGGGTCCACTCCAAGCGGTCTTTACGTTCTTCAGCTTGGGGGCGAGCGGTCCACTGAAGACAGAATAGTCGGCTCCGGTGTCAACGAGAGCTGTGATGCGGTGGCCGTCGATAAGGACGTCGAGGTCGCTAGTTCGTCGTCTCGCGTTGCAGTTAGGTCGTGGCGTGGGGTCACGGCTGCGTCGGTGTGTTCCGCTGCTTCCATTTTGCTTCGTCGGGTCTTCTTCAGTCCGCGAGATTTTGTCGTCAGGGGTCTGTCTGGTTCGCGTCGTGGTCTGAAGGTTTCGTCGCGGCGTCGTCGTCGACGGCGGAGGATCTTCGGTAGGTATTCGTACAGCAACCGCACCTCCATCGGTTGCTGCCTTTAGTTTTCCGGATACGGGCTATGCGCCCGTCCCCGGTTTGGGCCAGTGTACGGCCGGCGGTGTGGTGACATGTAGCGGCCGGGCGACGGCGAGCGGGAAGGTCGTCGTTCTTGCCACTGTGTTCCGGTGAGGTAGTCGTCGATGTCGCGCGGCCGTTCGCCTGGCTGCGGGCGCGGCGCGTTGATGGCGATCAGCGTAGTACCCATCTGTCCGGTACTGGCAGCGGCGGTACTGTGGCCGGCCTCTCCGCAGTGGGTAGCAGAGCGGGCGGTTGTCGGGGGCACGCCAGACATCGGTCTTCCTCGGGGTGTTGCGCTGGCCGACAGGTGGGTCGGTAGGCGTCGGTGCGGCGGCGGCGCGTCTGGCGACGTACTGCGGCGGTGTGGCGTCTTGGCGGGGGCGTGGAGGAGGAGCATGACGGCGGGCTGCAGCAGCATAGCGAATAGCTTGCGGCTGCGGCTCTGCTAGCTGAGGCGCGCCGAGTGGAATGCTGGATCTCCTGGCGCACGACGTCGGCGATGGACTCTACTTGAGGTTGCGACGAGGTAGAATTTTCGCAACTCCTCTTGCACGATTGCTCAATCGTCTCACGCAGGTCGGCGGGTCCTAGGGCTTGAACGTCGGCGTAGCTTGTAGCCGAGAAGCTGCGGTTGTATTGCCGCTGTTCGCATCTCAAGCGTTTTCTCGATCGTGGAAGCCTCCGATGCAAATTCAGCGACCGTCTTCGGCGGGTTCCTTATCAGCCAGCGAAGAGTTCCTGTTTGACACCCCGCATGAGGAACCCCACTTTCTTCTCTTCGGGCATACGTGGGTCGGCGTGTCGAAACAGGCGATACATCTCTTCCGTGTAGATGCCAATATTTTCGTTGGACAGCCTGCACACGGGTCTCCAGCATAGCCGCGGCCCGTTCCTTGCGGACCACGCTCGTGAACGTGCTTAGGAACGTCGTCCGAAAGAGATCCCATGTTGTAGGGCGGATTCTCGGTTCTCGAACCACGTCCTCGCGGCGTCTTTCTAGTTAGAAGTACACGTGGCGCAGCTCCTCTTCAGTATCCCAGTGGTTGAAGGTGGCGACTCGCTCGTACGTCTCCAGCCAGCTCTCCGGGTCTTCAAACGACGATCCACGGAAAGTCGGTGGCTCCCTTGGCTGTTGCATCACTACTGCGGGCGGTGGCGCAGTGTCTGTCATCGTTGCCGCAGTCGTGGTCCTGCCTTTCTGTTCCGAGTGTTGTCGGGTAGAGGCCCGTACTCCGGGGCTAGGCCTTGTTGCCTACGGCTAGCTCGCTGGTCGTGGTTGGCGTCGATGTCTTCTCCGCGCTGGGGCTGGTTCACGGCTTGACGGGGGCGTCCGGATCATGAAGGAACAGCACCTCCACCAGATGTCACGTGGTCGTGAACGTCGACGAAGGCAGCAGTCAGCACGTCCGAGATGAAACTCTTTATTAGGCCGAACTTGTGGCCGGGAAAATGAAACTCCAGCTACAGCAATAAACTGATAGCGGCGAACAGAGCGTCGACCGTCGATCAACTGACAAGCAGTCAAGCGCGTCGGGCTTTTATACAGGCCTATCGAACTTTCCAGCGATGTCGGCTGTTGGCGGCGTTATCTCTCGACAAAGCTAGAACATTATCGTGCGGCGCGCAATCTTAACAGATTGTTCCAAAACAATCGCGAAGCTTCCTACACATCACGGCGAGGCCTGCGCAGCGCGTTGCCCACAGTCTTTGTGGGTGAAGCTTCAACTAATGAATTATAAGACTCGCGGCAATATGGAGTAGTCGATCGTGCCTTCTGAGAGGTTCTAGGTTATGAGATATTTTCAAAATTACGCAAATATGAAGGATATATAATGTTTGTTTAGATTGCTCACAAGGTACCTTGTTGTGGCTGAAAACACAAAATTGCTGCTTTTTTGTTAGTGTTAAAAGTGCCCCCACAAACAGCTGTTGTATATACTCATCTGACCGTTTCACTTTTTCTTTGGTACAACCCATTCATGGCTACATTTCTGTTGCTAACCTCATCTTCTTTTCACTCTGACGATATGGATCATTACATACTCCGACTGCCTAAGCCTCAGTGAGGAGAATATATGGTAGCACTGAGGGCACATAGTCAGGATTTTATTTGGGAGGGAAGGGTCAGCATGCTGAACCTCTCCACCGACTTGGATGTCTTATGGATAATGCATGAATAATTGTAGCTGTTTCAGCTCCCTCCCCCCCCCCCCCGTTGAGTATCTGGCAGGAGAAAATCTTATGTTTGGCTGTGTTCACAACACAGTATGGTCGGCATTTTTGGATAAAATGCCCTTTTTGTACCCCAATTCACAAAACTTGTTCATTTAAAGAATTTTTGTGCTGCAGCTAAGGTAGCAGTTCTTTTTCAATATTATTCTATATCTCGGTCTCTTCTGGGAAGCCTTCATAGGTACCCTTAAATCCATGCATTTCCCTGTGTCGAACTGATATTCTGCTGGCTGGCATGGACTAGTGCCAAATGCAGTAAAGTATGTGCTTCATCCAAATCTAAGGCCTCTATGATCTGCTGTGATATGCACAACGCCTCCTTCTAAAGCGCATTTCTAGCTGGCAATGTATTTGGGGCATAATCGTTTCAGTAAATTCTAATCAATTAGCAATCTTCAAATTTATGAATTCTAGAGGTTTCTGGGAGGAAGAAGAAGCCGACCAGTGCGGACGTGGAAACATCGGCTTCCGCTATCTTCAATGACTGTGCGAGGTTTTTCACCTCAACCCACCATAAATTTCACGCCAACGAACGCGGCTAGTTACATGGATTCCGTGGACACCGGATTTATTTTGGTGGGTTGGCTCTTTCTCCATATTTTGCCTTCCAATGTGCCAATCACGCCGCAGCCTCGCTAACTTTAACGGGCTAAGCCTAGCTCCGGTGACCCAAGGCGGGTAGGCCTAGGCCTAACCCGCAAGTTTCCCCCGTTCACCATGGAAATCGTAGACGGCGAAGCAATTTCGCCTGAAGAAGCGAATGGCCCGGAATGGATTACGGCCTACAACCGTAAACCACGCAAGAGCAAAGCTAAGCAACCTCAAGACGCAAGACCCGCAAGTACACGAGGCCGACGAAGGAACGGCGGCCGCACCACCGGACCGAGAAGCGCGTATGAACGCCTCGTCGCCACCTCGAGACTCCTCAACTACCGAGGGACACATACCGCATCATCGTAAGGCCCCGAGACGGCCTCAAAGTGGCTAAAATCACACCAGTTCAGTTTGAGCAATCCCTGGCAATGGCCGCAGCCCTGGCTCCTCAAGACCTCATGGAAGACTCCATTTGCCCTAACGTAACCCCGAACATTTTCATCGTGTGTGCCCCTAGCGAACGAAACGCACGAGCCTATACCACGGTACAGCAACTCCGCCTGCGAGACACCTTGTACCGAGGTGCAGCCCACGAAACACAAGAAAAGCTAGAAAACTTCTACTAAACATCTAGAAAGGAAACTCCAAAAGTATATTAGAAGTTTAGTTGAGATGTTATTTAGACGTAAGCAGCTTGAAAACTTCCTGTAGCTGTGCTAACGCCACGTTATTAGAAGTCTAGAAAACTGCTTGCAAGAATTCTAAAAAACTTCTTGCTAGATCTTTTTAAGAGCTTTTTTAGACATTTATTTTTCATGCAAACGCTTGTTGAGGAGCTTGCCCTAGTCAATTCGTTGCATCATGCAGCCTTTTGCAATCACGTTTTAGCTGTTCACTGTCAAGCGTAATAGGTAAAGGGATGCCTGCGTAATATGGCATCACATTAATTTCTGGAGCTACTCTAGCGAGCAGGATTGATAATTCAAAAAAGGCAGAAGTTGAGGGGAAGATGGAAGCTTGAAGAGATGACCAATTCTTCGACACGGGGTGTCGCTGGAGCCATTTCGACAAGCAGAAGAAGACAAGTTTGCTTGTCGAAGCGCTGACTCCAGCGACACACCTTGTCGAAGAATTTCTCATCTCTTCAAGCTTCCATCTTCCCTCAACTTCTGCCTTTTTTGAATTATCAATCCTGCTCGCTAGAGTAGCTCGAGAAATTAATGTGACGCCATATTACGCAGGCATCCCTTTACCTATTACGCTTGACAGTGAACAGCTAAAACGTGATAGCAAAACACTGGCATGATACAACGAATTGACTAGCGTGTTGCTGGAGCCAACATTTTGACAAACTAACTTGTCTTCAAGTTCCAGCCTTGAAGAAAAGTCCGCTTAATCGAAGCGGCTCCGGCGACACCCTGTGTTCAAGAATTTTTTATCTCAGCAAAATTGGTGTTCTGGCCAAAGAATTGGTTAGCCCTATTTATTCAGACATGACATTGCCTTAATTCATTGTTCTCAACACATCTAAGCATTTTGATGTCGGGCCATTTTCATTACTTGTGTTTTATGGAATACGTTATACCACGCTTCCAAAAGTAAATGCGAAATTCCAACAAATGTTGTTATCATGCATAACCTTTATTGTAGCAATTCCAAACAATATGTTGGCCACTTGACATAGGCTGGAGCAATGGAATTGATGACTTTGTTCAAGAACCTGCACGCAAAAGGCACAGTAAAGTACAACGTGTCTCAATCAATCAGACATGTATCAGCACAACAAAAATCGGAAGGCTGTCTTGGCAAACACACGAGCACAGCAGCAATACTTTGCTAAATCATCGAACATTTGTAAACGCCAATAGGAGCAGTTCAATGGCTTATTTTGTCTCAATGAAGTAAATTTAGATATGTTAAAGAATCTTGGGTAGGCAAAATTTAGAGTTCCTCTACAATGGTGTGTGTCAATAATATCGTGGTTTTGGGAATACCTGGAATTCTAATTTCAGCCTGCACACAAAAGGCACGATGAGCCAGGAAATGTTTCAGTCAAGCATGCACCTACACCAGCATAACCAAGAAACAAATAAAACGAAACAAGAGCTAGTTTGGTTAAACAACAACAAACACCGTAGCACAGGGCGACATTGGTTTAGGGAAAAATTCGCCCTAGTTGGTAGCACATGCAAAGAATTTTTTCGCATAACCAACACAAGAACAAAAATGGAGACACAACATGTGCACTAACTTTCAGTAGAATGGTTTATTGCACACGAGGCAAACGGTTGCACAATGCCGGGGCACTCACACTGCACCAAGACGCAATGCACCGAGATTTGTCTTTTTCCATTTCATTTTTAGATATACATAACACTCATAAACTCACAGACTACTGCACATTCCAGAAAGTCTATTCTTTATCTGACAAGGACAGGGACAGAGTACTAACACAAGTGGTACGGATATTTGCGATTTTGGCAGCTTATAGTATTATCAATCTCGTTAGTTAAGCTCTATTGGTTGATAAAACCTTTGAGTTCTGCTAGAAAGGTTCACACCCACACGCTCTACAGGACAATGCAAGCCACCCATCATTGGCTTTATTTACAAGATTACAATGCTCTATTAACCTATCATTCATGCAGCTGCTTGTTTACACGACATACTGCTTACTGCAGGAAAGAGGTATCTGATAAGCGACAGTTTCTCCACATTCCACAAACCGCATTCTATGTCGTTTCTGGCAAGCAGTTGTCTTCTTCGATGCTTGGCTGCTAATTCTGCAAATCGATTTCAGCTTTCATGGAGCGTAAAAACTATTTGTACATTAGCAAGTGACATCAACCTTATGATGTAGTGCAAGATTTCGTGCAAGTGTGGCACAACAGCTATTCCTTTTTGAGCAACATCACTGTTGGAATGGCAGACTAGAGCAATGGAGTGGTACTTCCTAATCGGGACCTCTGCGACTAACACCTTTGTTTGAGTGACGTGTTGTGTGTGAATCTTTCCAATGTGCTATGTGTTCCGTTGAGTTGTTGCGCTATTCAAGTACAGAATAAAAAGGTTGGCATCACGTGCTAATGTGCAAGTAGTTTTTCAGCTCGATGCAAGCTGAAATCGATTTGCAGAATCAGCACTCAAGCACCAAAGACGACGACTGCCTGCAAGAAACAACATAGGACACAGTTTCTGGAATGCAGAGAAGCTGTCATTTATCAGATACCTCTTTCATGCGGTAAGCAGTATGCCGGGAAATGGGCCACTGCAGGAATGATAGGTTAAGAGAGCATTTTTAAAAGAGGCGAGCGAATGTTGGGTGAGTTAGTGTCTCGACATAGTAAATACCATCGTAAGTAGCGCAACTAGACAGGACAACAGTGTTCGTCTGTTCCTTTCTGTTGTCCTGCCTAGTTGCGGTACATACAATGGCATTTATAAGACAGCATTGTAATCTTGTAAACACGATGGATGTCTGGCGTTACAGTGTAGAGCATGTGAGTGGGAACCTTTCTTTCAGAACACAAATGTTTTATCAGCTAATAGAGTTGAACTAACGAAGTTGATAATAGAAGCTGCAAAAATTGCAATAGGGGGTATCAATTTTGTTAGCACTCCTCGACTGTCCTTCTCGAATGAAGCACTGACTTTCTTGAACATGGAGTAGTTCGCGAAGTGATCAGTATGCCGTATATTTTGCTAAAATAAAGCGGAAGAAGACATCTCTCTGCATGGCACCTTGGTTAAGCTTGAGGGCACCACCCCATTGTCTACAAGTGCCTCGTGTGCAATAAACCATTTTTTTTAAAGTTAGTGCACAGATTGTCCCTTTTCGGCTTTGTGTTGCTTATGTGCTAAAAATTTTTACCAAGTGTGTTGAGGTCACTTATGAGTACAGAAAACAAGATACTTTAGAAATTTCAACCACAGATAACACAAGCACAACAGCAAAACCTAGTTAACAGTAAAGTAACAGCCAAAGGAAAGTGCAGCTGAACAGTTGATATGTTTCAGAATCCCGGGTAAGCAAAATCAACGAGTTCCTCCACAACGGTGGCCATCATAATCGTGTCGTGGTTTCGGCAATACTCAGAACTTTATTTTCATCCTGCACGCAAATGGCACAATGAAGTCAGCCAAGCATGTGCGTGCAACAGCTTACCCTATGTCTTTCAAAAATTATGACAATCGGAACATTTTCGAAGCATATGTTTTGACGCCTTCTGCACATCCTTCTAAGGCCTCACAGCAAAGTTACTTGAACACGGGCATGAGCTGGCGCTCTCATGTATAATTCGTTCAGGTGACCTGTCGGCGGGTTCAGGTGACGCACTTCCACATTCATCACCCTCAACACAGATTGTAACCAGGCAGGCATTATCTACGCTTTCAGTAGTTGAGTTTTGTGCTGAAAAGTTACTAGCTTTCATTATTTTGCATCGAGGCGGTCTGGCGAAAAAGCGGCTCAACTGCAGCATGAAGTCGGCGATGTTTTTGCCGACGCGATAGGGAGCCGATAGCTTTCTTTTTTCTTTCCATGGCAGACCCTTTCGCGCGGAAAGCTGAAAATGACACTTACGTCTGTTGGGTGTCTGGAAGACAATGAGGTCCTGGAGTTTTGACACGAAAAAATAGCAGGACGAACAAGAAGCACATTCCGAAAAGACGGAGAAAGGATATTCAACTTGAAACGCTTGAAACTATACTGACTATACTGCGCAGTTATCGTCGGCGGCTTCGGTGGAAAGAGAGCGAGATAAGAGCGAGAGCGGCGAGAGCGCCAGAGCGGCGTCACGGGCGGCCAATGAGAGGGCACGACACGATGACGTAGAATGACGAAGTGTGTGGCGACCAATGGCGACCATGGGTGGCGACATGTCTCGACCATGGCCTCCGAGATGGGGGACGCGCCCGCTATCTCTGAGGCCATGTCTCGCCTCTCGACGGCGGGAGGGTGAGGAAAAGACGCTTTTCTTCCGCCCTCGCTAGGAGCGCGCCTCGACAAGCATGGTCTGCGCGCGAACGAACTGGAGATGACCACGGCCACCTGGATCGGGGCGCGCGGCGGTGTTACCGCCGCGCGCCCCGATCCAGGTGGCCGTGAGATGACGCTCGAAGGGTCCGGGGGCACTCTCGGTCCCCATACTGCCCATACATTGTATCACATTTTATTTCATCAATTAAGCGATGGTGATCGATGTTCGGCGAATGATTTTGTATCCTTCACGTGCATGGTGGGCTAAAAGATGGGAAAATTTGGTTTACCGATCTTCACATGTTAAAATAGGGAGAAATATAAACGCGCTACCCTTTCTTTTTATTGCGCATGCGGTTCAGGCGACCAATATTTGCGATTACGAACGTATACGAGCGACCGAAGTTCATATGTGCGCATTTTAATGGCAAAAGCTCTAGAAAAACAGGTTCACTAAACGTTTTAAAAAACTTCTTGTAAAAAACGTTTTTTCAACGTCTTCTAAAAAACTTCTTGTGAAAAACGTTTATTCAACGTTGCATAATATACCTAGATGTCTGCATACCTTTTAGTCGTTTCAAGAAGTTTTTTAGAGGTTTTGTGTTTCGTGGGGGTGTACCCGGCTTCAACTGACGACACCTGCAAAGGCGTCATCCGAGGCATCGACCTCGACCTCAACGATAACCAGCTCCGAGAACTGATCGCCACAAAACGCAACCCCAGTGCTCTGGAGGTGAAACGCATCAAGAACACCCCAGCCGTGACCATCCTATTCCAAGGAATGCAAGTTCCCAATTAGTGTACTGCGGGGCAAGCATAATTCGATGCACGCTTTTCCGCAGACACACGGAGGTTTGTTACAACTGCGGCAGCCTCGGCAATCGTGCAGACGTTTGTCCCAACCCCAACACAACGTGGTGTCGGACGTATGGGCTCAAAACCCCACCCGAGAACCACCAGTGTAAGCCCCACTGCACCCTTTGCGGCGGACCGCACCCCACCGCCGACAAGGACTGCAAGCGCAAGTTTCAAGTTCCGTACATCGTGCGACAACGACGGCGCCGACGTCGTCAACGTGGCCGTAGCCGCTCCCGGGGACCGAGCGGAGCCAGCTCTCGCAACTCCAACGCCACCTCGAGCACCTCCGCGGCATCAAGGAGAAGCCGCTCCGTCACACCGGCAGCGAGACGTCGCAGCGCCCTCCACAGCCGCTCCCACTCCAGGGGACGCTCCCCCTCCCGCCAGGCCGGGCTGACATGGGCGGATCGAGTCCAGGGGAAGCAACAATCGCAACGGAGCCCACCAGGGGCGTAGCCAAGGGGGGGGGGGGTTGGGGGGGTTCAACCCCCCCCGAAAATTTTCAATTTTGCTTGCGCATATACACGCACACATACAAACGCACGCACGAACATACAGTATGGTTGAACCCCTCCGAAAAAATATTCTGGCTACGCCCCTGGAACCCACCACCAACTAAACAGGTAACGCGGCCTTCATTGCCAGAGCATGAAAGCGAGATAGTCACAACCCTACGCCAAGAACTAGCAGGCCTTCGGGCCACCATGCAATAGCTCACCACGCAACTATGATGCGAGGCAACAGATACAAACTCTCACAGCCGCTAAACCTCTACCCTCGCCCTCGGTAGACGTTAGCAAACCTAAGCGCAGAGCCCCCTCACTCTCAGAAACGGTCAGTGGTGACAGCGACACATCACAAGACACTCTAAACGAAAGCCTACTCCACACGAGAAAACAACGAAAGTGTCCACACCTTCTCACGCCGGGTAGAAGAACTAGAGCAAAAAGCCACCATAAAAGCTAAACACAAAGCGAAACAAGCACTTCCCACGGATCCAACGGCACACCTGCCTGGGCCAGCTAATCTAATCTAATCACCATGGCTTCCACAACCCAAGACACCCTAGAAATTTGGCAGTGGAATTGCGCTAGCTACGCGAAACGCAAAACCCCACTGCAGTAGTACATTAAAGCGCAACCCAAAAAGCCTCACGTAATACTACTGCAGGAAACCTTATGTGACAAGCTCACACTATCGGGTAACGCCCCATCTCACAACGATGGGAGACCAAGAGGTATAGCCACACTCATCAGTAAGAAATTCGCTTTCATTGAACACGACGTGTTACCCCCGCAGCCGCCTAGAGGCGATACTCATCGAACTCATACCAAACCGATTATTAAGACAAAGCGTTTTCGTTCTCAACGTTTGCAGCTCCCCGTCGGAGTATCAACAGTCCTTCCACGCGCTCTTAACAAAAGCCACAACCCTCACCCGAAACTCTCCGCTCATCATAGCAGGAGACTTCAACGCCCCCCAACCGTCATGGGGTTACCTCCAGGCAACGGCCAAGGGCACTAACCTCACGCGAGCAATAGACGACCTGTCCCTCACACTAATTACAGATCACCGATTCCCTACGAGACTAGGCACGTCGGTACGCCGCGACACTACACCTGACTTAGTATTCACCCGTAACGTCACAGGCCATACCTGGACCAATACGCAGGAGAACCTGGGCAGCGATCACTTCATCATACGCACCGAACTACCCAACGCAAGAGCCCCACCTCCGTACATTCATGCTAACGGACTGGGATCCCTTCCGCACCCTCCGCAAAAACAACACAACCGGATACAACACATTCACCGAACTATTGTCCTCACTCCGGAAGACGTAGCCAAAACAACGAAACCATACAAATAGAGCTCGACGTCCCGAGAATGGACCCACACCTCGCACACATGCTCGAGGCAAAAGCATCATTACTTGCACGCTGGAAACACAACGACTCAACAGACGCTTACGCAAACGCATAGCAATACTAAACCGAGACATCACCCAATACTGCACGGAGCTCACACGACTCCAATGGCACGAACTCTGCTCGGCGGTCGACGGCCGCATGCGAACGGGAGGTAATGGAACCTCCTAAAACACATGCTCGACGACCGCCAAACAAAAGACAACCAGAGTCATGCCATAGACCGTCTCCTTCACTCGCACAAAAAGACGGGAGGAACGGAGACAACCTTCCTTGAGGAAATCGCCAAACGACACCTTCCCATACACACTGCACACCCCACCGCCTACCCCCAAATAGGATGTGTAACAATACCCGAACTCGATGACCCCTTCACGGAGTCTGAAATTCGGGAAGCCTTGCGCAACCTCAACAGTAGATCGGCCCCTGGTCCCGACAGGGTAACCAACCGCCTGTTGCGAAACTTAAATGACCAAGCCATCACACTGCTCACGAAAGATATAAACCACATGTGGGAAACCGGCCACGTGCCTGAACAATGGTGCACGGCCACGGTGGTCTTCCTCCCAAAGCCTGGCAAACCACTCAACTTTGACAATACACGCCCCATCTCCCTAACCTCATGTATAGGTAAAGCAGCTGAACATGCTATCCTTAATCGCGTATCGCGCTACATAGAGGACCACGAACTCTCTCCATTCAACATGGTAGGTTCCGACCACACCTCTCAACACAAGACGTCATGTTACTGCTAAAGAAGCACATCTTCGACTCAAAAACGAGAGTCCGCGGCATCCTCGCCCTAGACCTCACCAAAGCATTCGACACCGTTTCCCACCGCTTCATACTGGAATCCATCGCCAGCCTAGGCCTCGGTAAAAGATTCCAGGCATACATTCGTTCTTTGCTGCAAGACAGGAAAGCTCAACTACGAGTATCGCAACTCATATCCGACACATACACATTAGGTCCCAACGGGACCCCACAAGGGGCAGTCATTTCTCCCCTCCTTTTCAACATAGTAATGAAGGGACTGTCCGACAAACTCCGCGACATCCCCAACATAAACCATGCTCTTTACGCGGACGACATCACCATCAGGTGCCCGGGAGGTTCCCTGGCGGAAGTAGAGCAAGCCCTTCAAACCGCTCTCGATATCACAGAAGCCTACCTACAAAACACCGGACTGCGACTGTCACCCACGAAATCCGAATTGCTACTGTACCAGGGCTGGGCAGTATCGCGATACAAGAGTATCGCGATAGTATTTCAGAGATACTTTTGAGTATCTGTATTTCTGTATCGAGATACATTTGAAAAATGTATTTGTATCTCAGTAGTGAAATACATTTACGATGTATCGCCTGTATCGCGATACTATGCTGGACACGGGTATCTCGTTACATTGTTTTTTTTTTTTGTCGGAAATGAGTTGAGGCGTGTTTCCAATGGGGGAATGGCGTTTTTTTTTCTTTTTTGTGCCAAGACAAGCAAAGACGCGCCACCGGTCGCCGACAGATAGGGCGGCGATGGTTTCCGCTCATGCACAGAATGGTCCATGTGGTAAAGTGCGCGAAGCCGCAGACGGCAGAATCGCGGGGGCAGTTGTCGGCATCTGCCGACGAAAGTCGCTGTCTCTCAAGGTCAGTGCAGCACGCCTAATTTTTTTTCGGGTGGCAAACCATTACTTCGCGACCCCCCGCGCGGATACCGCCTTGGAACAGGCTTTGCAATGCTTCGCGTGCGTTCAATTCTCAAAGCGGCGGCACTTCCAAAAGCAGTTCCAGTAGTCGCGGCGGAAGTGACTAGAAGATGGCTATCTTTGACGCGCTTTCAGCCACCTCTCCAATGTCAAGGTGCGTTCCTAATTG
>NC_051182.1:9111974-9253670 GCF_013339695.2 Rhipicephalus sanguineus | reverse complement strand
AAGAAAGAAAGAAAGAAAGAAGAAAGGAAGGAAGACTACATAAAATATTTGATCGGTGGCCGTCACCTCCTCCGGGAACCGGCTGTGTAGATGCGATAAGCAGCAGCAGCAGCGTCAAGAAACTGTCGCTGTTGCGCTGTTTCGCTATAGCGGGCGTTTTCGTTGAGGCTGAAAGCTCAAGCCGAGAAGCGCGACCAATTCCTCCGGCGTTGTGCCGTTCCTCGCTGTATGTACGGCGTTGCTGCCCCTGGGCGCGTCTCCCCAAACCTCAAAGCGTTGTGGTGTCGGATCGTCTTATACCCTTGTCACACGGGTAAGCTTAACCGCTGTTATACCGAACTGCAGTTAGCGGATGTAACCACAGTTACCGTAAACCAGACAGAGGTGCTGTCACACATTTGCAGCGCTTCCAAGCGTTCTTTAGTTTGATACATGGCTGCGTTCGTGCAACACCGCTATAACACCACTTTGTAGAGGGCTTCACGCTCGATATGGACGCGTCAGCAGCGTGTTTTGATGCGCGTCTATCAAATAGCATGCAGCCCTGTTCAATGAACGAACGCAGCCGTGTATCATCTCGTGAAATGCACACGAGATTTTTGCAGCACGGACAAACTTGTACCTCAAAGCCGGTAATTTATCTTCCCAAATATGTATCAACGCCTCCGTCGTGCAACGGTCCAGTTGACGCGCTTTTGGCTTGAATTTCCCTGGAAGCCGAGCTGCTCGCGTCCGACATGGGGGCCGCCATGTTGTCAGTTACGGCGCTAACAGGGGTTGCCTACCTCCGTTTACGAAAACGGCCGTTAGAGGATTAACTGCGGTTAGAGTTGTCGTGTGACAATGTATAACAGCCGTTAGACTTAACGGCCGTCGTACTTAACTGTGGTTAGACTACCCGTGTGACAAGGGTATTACTCCCACCTGGCACCGACTTTTCTTCTCCGTTTGTCTTTGTTGCGACTCGATGCGTTCGCATTCCCTCGAAAAAAGGCGGCTCCGATTTAGTGGAGTTTGTTTAATTCTCATGTTCCTTCCCTGCGGTCTATATTTCTTTAGTTTGTTTCTCTTGACCTTATACAGGGTAACTTTTCAAGAACGTGCAGATTGAAATAACTGTATACACTGGTAAGAAAAGCTTTTTCATACTTTGTTGATGGGAAGGAAAATATTAGTGGGCCCAACAGAAAGAATAACGTTACTTAAACATTTCCTGAAATAACAAAATTTTGTTAAATCATATTTTTGTACCTTATTAGCCCTATTGAAGCGTATACCTTAGAAGGCTTGTTGCTCAACCAGCTCCGTGCTATTTATTGGCGGTCAAACCAAATTTCTACCTTTTCTCACTTTGTATCCTTTTCATATTCCTCACTGCAATGGCTTTACGTTGCTCTGTTTTGCCAGTAAAGCTAAGAAAACGAAAGGCTTTCGAGGAAACTCTCTTGAAATGCGTTTTGATAGTTTTAATCCTTTCATTTGACTCTTCCAAAAACTTTGCCCCTTCAACTGTTCATTCAGATATTTCATATACCCACCTGCTCATGCTCTGTAGCAGTGAATGTCTGTTGAAACAGTTCTTGCATGCCGTCAACAGAAGACATCACAGCTGAAGGCTACGAAGGCACTGCTGAGGTTTTTAAGAGAGACGAACTTGGACAAGCGGCTGTGACAGAAATTCGCGTACCACGCAAGAGTGACCGACTGGTTCTGTGTGTGCAGTGTCATGTGCTATCTTTCTATCTTTCTCTCTCTCTTTCGTCTCCATCTTTAATCTCCCCCACCCTGTCCCCATGTGTAGGGCAGCAAACCGGTTGTCTTATACTGGTTAACCTCCCTGCCTTTCCTTCTCTAATATTTCTTCTCTCTTTCTTGTAGCAGTGGGTCCCTTATTTATGTGTATTCATAGTTAGGCTTACAATCTTGAACCATAAGCTAGTTTACTCAGCCAAATTTTCAGCCCTCTATGCGCCCATTATCACTGTTGGAAAAGTGTGTTGCTGAACGCTTTTCAGTGAAATGTCCTCTGTATAGCTGCATACTTATTTGTGTAAGCACGTATTATGTACAAGTACTTGCGTGCAAGCGCGAATTGTGTGGTTTTAAGAGCAAAGCTGTTTAAGCTATCCGTAAAACCATGATCATCGATAAACGAAAAACTCCGCCGGCGCAATGACGTCACAGCACGTTACCAGTATCGATAGATTCCACAACTGTGCGCCTGCTTCGCTAGCTCATACACGGCTCCGGTACCAGCACGCCTGCCTGGACACTGCGCGCAATCTCTCGGTCCGGAAAACGTGTGTCACGGCCAACTGCGCATGCACTCCTTTTTTGTGTATAAAGGTGGCGCGTGGCGGCGGCGCGCCAGACACGGAATGGGGAAACCGAAGAAGGTTCGCACTGCCGATGAGGAAGCCGCTCGTTTAATGCAGTCTACGGCGTAGTACGGCCCAAAACCGCGCGAGGTGACTGTCCTGGACTCGACTGGAACTTGGCATCATTTCGTATAACTTGGCATCACTTGGCATTAGCTAGCATCACTTCCTCAAGCCAGGACCAGCTACGAACCGATCAGCTCCACTGCGCATTTAGCCTTGCGCCACTAGGGCAAGCTACGCCCAGCTTTTATTTTATTTCTGAGAACATATATCCATATTTTTGAGGGTGCGTGCAAGTGACCAAATCACATCACCGGTACAAACGCCTTATGTTGAAGAACAGGCATGAGCACCTGCGAGCCCGGGCCCAAGGTGAAATCCCTTTTTTAGATTTACTTTGGACTAAAAACAACTTAAAAAAACTTCTAAAAACAATATTCCTTTACGCTGTCACGCATATTGCTTGCTTTTTTAATTTTATTTTTCTGTCTATTGTATGAGATATTTACTGTGGAATACACAGAGAGCGACATAGAGAGTGAGCGTGAAATAGATTCGGGCGCTCATCGTAGACGTCTTTTTATCATTGCGTATCGCACTATTTTTCCATCACAGCGTGCGTCGTCTTCAAAAGGAGAGCGAAATTGACTATCGAAAAAGGCAATTCTGCTTCCAACACCGAGAATCTTCTTTGATATCAAGTATAGTCGATTGGAACTCTTTCTACTGTGCCAAGAAAGCAAGAGCAATGCGGTGAAGGATAGGAAACGACACTAAAGATTTCATTGCAACTAGAAGTACGTCTTTTCAACAAAAAGTGCAGAACCCATACGCTTATATGCGCACGCCGAAAGCAATGTACTTTTTCTTGTGTTTGCGACCTCCCAGCAATTTCAGCGTTCGCTAAGTCAGTTCCTAACGATGGTGATCCTCTCAAAGAGTGCACGATGTCGTACTTTCATGAAAGGTGGTTTCAGTTTCGCTATTGCCGAGACCACAGGATTCTCTTTAACATGTGTCGAAATTTATCTAAAAAAATTTTCTACATAGGCCGGAGCACCTCCCTTGCGGCACTTCTTCTTTGAGCTACGAATAAAAGGCAATATGTATTGGGAAGCACTGGCAAGATGAATTCAGCGCGAGCTTACCATTCGGCCATATGAGTACTAGTGGGAATGGATATATTGCAAGATTCAGTGATATAATATGACACCAATGGTGCAGTATTCTCCCTTTCGAAATACAGATTTTCAACGAGTTGTTATCTTCTGAGGAAAGACTATGTTGATTTATTTGACAATAATGTTGATGTTTTTCGTTTTACGTTTCTTCAAGTTTGATGACTTTCGCTCATAAGACCGTAAAGTCAGGCCATTCTGTGTCGTTTGAAATCTATTTGATGTACGCATAAAATACCTACTACTCACCAAATCATCTCTTCCTCGCAAAAAACAACAACAAAAGAATATATATATTGGGTCACGAATATTCCAATGGCCTCATAAGAGATACGTAGCCTGACTGTATGGAGCTGAGCATCCATGATTATCTTAATCAGGAACACAAACATTCGAAGGTGTTGACAACGTAAATTGGTTTTTCAATCATCAGGGGCATTTAGAAACATACTTAAACTATACACATATGTTTTAAATATTAAGCTGTGTAACTTCACTTAACCAGAGCATAACTTGGTTGTGTGTCTCACGTACCGAAGAATATGTGATATACAGCATGGCGAAGGCAATGCACATGCTTAGCTCAGCATGCAGGCGCTTTTGTTTGCACTGTACAGCGACCAGACCTATTTGTATGCATGCCAGAGATACGCACGTATAGTTTTAAAACTGATTTTGTTTTGTGTTAATGCTGAAAAGAATGATTAACGCTATAGTTTGGGAAATTGTAAACGCGATGAAACGACAGATGGAGCAGACGTCGCAGTCTTGATATGTTATTACAATCAAACTACATGATTTTTAGAGCCGCAGAGATTTATTATTTTTTTTTGTAAAGAGACTGCAGTGTAGGTGTACTTGGAGGGCCACTTTAATTATGTTCAAGTTGGCACCGTCGGCCTGAAACTAGACGGCGCTATATTTCTTCATGTGAGTACCGCGCGGCTCCAATCACTACACTTTAAAATCTGAGTGATTACTGCAGAGTGTTATTGCGGAAGCTTCGATTGCCGGTTTTGCTCAACGGCGCGCTTAATTTGGAATAAAGGAAGCATGGCGGTGGTTTCCGGAAGTACACTTGAAAGGTTGCAATGCAAGGAATTGTAGCTTATTGCCGCAACCGACAACCACCAGTTTCAGAGACCCTGCCACCAGACGCGTGCAGCCAATCAAGTGGAATGTATTGGCTAACAGAACGCTGAGTGTGCTTCCGGGAGAAGAGTGCATGAAAAAATTTTCCGCATGCCAATTGGTGGGTATTTGTAATGTGAGCAATCAATGTAATGGGACCGAAGTGCAGCGCTGACCCTTTATGCTGGCTTTTGTGAGGGCACATTTTCTTTAAAGCTGCAGCTGTCGTCTTGAATTTGTTGCTCCGATGAAAACAACATTATATCTCGCTCGGATAGGGGTGTCACTTATAAAACTTTGTTCGTTCACCATTGAAACCCGTCACGGTGTCTAGTGGTTATGGTGCTCGACTGCTGACCCGAAAGCCGCGGGATCGAATCTCGGCGCGGCGGCCCGCATTTGCGATGGAGGCGAAAATGCTTTAGGCCCGTGTACTTCGATTAAGTGCACCTTAAAAAACCCCAGGTGGTCTAAATTTCCAGAGCCCTCAACTACGGCGTCCCTCAATCATATTGTGGTTTTGGGACGTTAAGCCCCAACAATCATTATTAGTTTCCCGTTGAAAGATGTGACAAATACATGTGCGCCTACTCTATGACCTGATTCCATGGGAAGCCGACACTGAAAGGTGGAAAGAAACAATGACAGAGGCACTATCAGATATTGTCAATCACTCAGCTATTTCTGAATAACCGCTTGTATTTCTTTGTGCACGCCGAGTTAGCCAGTCTTTTTTTTTCCTCTTTCTCTATCTGGAGGAGTTCTTCACAACGAAACGGGCATAACTTAGCAAGGCGGAATGCTGGCGTCTTGCAAGTCTTTCTCAGCAATATACCAAGAATATATCAAGAATATGGAACCGAGGTACCCGCACACACGATCGGTTCTTTCACACGAACTGCAGTCCAGACAATTGTGTAGGCTTTGAGGTCTGTGCGGAAGTGGTTCGGCTCTTCAATTATAAATAAGCAAACATTCGTTGCTGCTCTACATCTGCTTCTATTACAGTCTTAATCACATCCTGCTTAAAGTGCTAGATATAGCCAGGAAACGGACATTTTTTGTCTGGTTTCCTGGATATAGCCAGCATTCACACAGGATTTGATTAAGAGTGTACCGGAAGAATGACCATGTTTAGGCTTAAGAATTAATGCTTTATTAACTTTTTCTAGTTATCTTAGAAGAAACATATTTATATTGCTCAGTGCACAGAACGTACTTTTACGAACACACAGCTCCGTTTCAACAGCAAGCATGTATCGAGAGTCGTGCCTCGAAAGGTAACATTGGAAATTTGCGAAAGTTTGCAGTGTTTTGAGGCACCAGCCTCGAAACCTCGTGGTACCCGCCCGTAATGATGAAAGAAAATAAAGAAAACAATAATAAAAAGAAAACCGCAGCCGTCCCTGCATGACGATCAAATGCCTTGCGGAGTATCTTTAGCCCACGGAAAAAAAAAAAAAACGAGAAAACTGTGGGCTGCCAGAAGCTACGAAAGAGTTCCAAAGGTACTAATACAATGGCTACAACAGCAGCATGGAAGCCTCGTTATTCACAAATCGTAAGACTGTTTACGTTTACTATTGCGCGCAAGAGGTGTTTTTTGGATAACTGTGTTTGGTGAAAATTCATATTTAAAGAAAGCGCGAAAAAGAACCAAAACACCGAAAAACTAGGGGGGCAGAACGACGCCCTTCGACACCTTCTTTTATCGTGTTGGGGTTTTTTCGTGCTTTCGTTAAACATGAACTTACGCCGACTTTCCCAACTGTCCGTGTTAGTATCTTTGATGAGTAAACTGCACTTCAGCCTCTGGGTGCTCTAGAGTATATATGTACAGTGAGGTCATTTACCTTATCGGTGTACTTTTTACGCAGGGAAATTTCTGTATGCTCCTACGAGCACCTAATGCTAATAATGTAATATTAGTATGTATAAGCTGAAACGCCACCTACATAGCATGTGCGAGAACTATATACACCGGAGTGCGTACAGTAGTATACATTGTACTGGCTCTCTAACACTCACTGTAGAATTTGAGGAGTTACCTCATTATCCGCTTGTTGGTTTCCTGGTACTTCCTTACCTTTTACACAGGTTGAGGAGTACGCAGTTAAGGCACGCTTTTCAGGTGGGACTGGTCCATCTTTCCTACCATTAAATCTATCTCTCTTTCTTTGTTCCGGGATCGCCGGCTATTGTTGTATCTTATCCCGTGCACCACGAACCGAGCGCATCGAGGCGCACACTGCAAAGAATACGAGCTTCTACCGCAGCGTCCGGCCAATTACCGGCGTTGACCCAGTGGTCCGTATCTCTCCTCTTAACAATACTACGGTGGTTGCGAACAACTTGGCTCGCTGCCCAACACTCTAGCGGACTCCCGCTCCAATCAACCTTTCAGTGACGAGGAAAACATACGAAGAAGAAACGTGCGGAGTATGAGCAGAGGCATGGCTAGAATAATGGGTAGAAAGAGAGAGTTGGACGCAGGCGAACCACGACACACTGTGAGCGACAATGAGAAGTGAAGCGGACGGGAATTGGTCAGAGCCGTTCGAAGGGCGAAAGAAAGGGCTTCGGCGGTGCGCGAGAAGGCGTCAACCTCAGCGGCTCACGGCGCGAGGGCACGCCAAATTCTCGTCGCCTGCGTGGCGATGAGGACGCGTAGCCCGCGGCCGCCGGCTCTCGCAGTTCTAGCTAGGGCGATGTCGTGCGCTGCCGAATATTTCGCAAAGCACTTTGTCTTTTGCTGCCGTCCCATAATCGCCTCCGGAGACGGGTTCCGGCGCCACTGAAAAAGAATGACTGTCGTTTTCCACGAAAAACAGGAACGCTAATGTTTTGTTTTGTTTTTGTCTTAGTGTTGCTTCGTATTGCTTGTTTAGAGTGAAGAACTTTCTTTGGCCACTGTGGGAGTATTCGAATTCTGATTGACTGACGTAATCATTCGTGACGTGAAAAACGGGCATTTTCGTTTAGTATTTACTTGCGTAAAGTGGTTTTGCTTTCAGGCAATGAACACACTTTCTGTGCGGTGATATCCACTGATATAAAAAGTCTTAGTGTACGAACATTTATAACCAAGTTATTTGGTAAAGGATTGTGTGCTCTGAATAGAAACCGATGCTGTATATTTTGGAGCCTGGTCTGTGCATACGGTTGAGCACTTATGACTTGCGATGCATCGCTGCAATTTTTATGGATTTCTGAACCTTCACTGGTACTGTGAGTGTCACTGGACAAACTACTTGTTTGGGCTGCTGATGACGCATCTTCAAGATTGTACGTACATTGAAAGGGTGACAATAGGCACAAAGAACAGCACAGACGAGGTGTTCATTCCCAACTGAATTTTGACGCCGGAAACTCAGAATCGTAACGCAAAGGAAAACGGAAGCGCTGGGTATTTACTAGCGAAATAATATTCGCTAGTATTACTAGCGCATAATGTTGCGTGTTCCTTCTTTCTTCGGTCCGCGTGTGGTTGCGCTGCCGTTCCATTGTGATTTACTAGCGAACCAGATAAAGCAAATAGAGCAGGAGATAAACATAAAAAAGTCGCAGTTTCGCCGCAACGGCGAAGCAATGACTGCGATAGCAACAAATTAGAATGCCGCACGGTGAACGGCAAGCAGCTCGATACTTGCAGTGCGCCATTCAAACGTAAAGGACTCACGAAAAGAACACACACAGGACGAAGGCGAACTAACAACGGTCACAGCTCGACACTTGCAGCGCGCTGCACCAACACAAGGAAGGACGCTCGGAAAGAACGCACCGGTATACACAGGACAACCGCGAACTAACAACTGTCACAGTTGTTACTTCTTCGTGCTTGAGCAGCGCGCTACAATCCAACACTGCAGCATAGAGAAAGAAAAAGTTTTTTTCTTTCTCTATGACTGCAGCGCCTGGAGTGACCGCTCCGCGTCTACTGCCGCGTGGTGGTGTTCTACGCATTGTTTAACCGGCGATCCACATAGCGAGTGGGTACAGAAATGGGCCACTTTTTAGTGCGCGTCTCAAGCGCAGTTTTCAAACTGAAGAAAAATGTAGGAGCGTTGCAGGAGCACGCTGAAGCGCCTCCGAGCTCTGCGTGCCGCAAGCGTTAAATGGTGTATATAAGTAGCTCTCCATTTGTATGCCGAACAACCGGTGGCGCTTGGCCGAGTTGTTTAAAGCGGTGCGCTACCGAGGAGTCACAGGTTCGAATCCCCGTGGCGTGCTTCCGAAACCTTTTCTTCTGATTTATGTTTCTTTGTGGCTTTTATTTATACATATATATCCGGGACATGACGGCGACGGCAACGGAGGACAGTATAAACCAGCCGAGAATGTCCATATAGTTGATATTACAATAATAAAAGTTTTTTGCACATGGAAATCTACATTGTTCAACGAATTATCACTATGCAAGTGTGCCCGTGCGGCTTTCGAAAACATGAGTTCTTTGTCGGTGAAACGAATGCATAGTTTACTGACGCAATCACCCCGTTCACGCGTCACTTGCGCGTCCTTAAGAATGACTCTTGCGCGTGCATCTCTGTTTGTTGCACATCGGTGTTTCAAAGGAATAGTGACCAGTCAACCATGCTTGCATGGACAGCCAAAAAACAAAGAAAACTGTCATCTGCGCTTTTCACATTGCAAGCATGCTCGTGTAGCCGACCATTAAGGCATCTGCCTGTTTCTCCCACATAACATGCTACCCAAGAAAGATGAATCCGATAGACAACACCGCGCATGCAATCATGCAGTCAACAAACCACATTCTTATGTTTGGCTCCTTTGCAATTCGTTTTATCCTGTTCACTGATAACACCCGCGTTTGGTTTCCTTTATGCATATTTCTACGTTTTGGATATCAAAACTTAGTTGGAAGTCACCGCCTGTCCGTGTCACGTTCTGCGCGTTTTGTCCTTGCGCTGTGCACCTTTGCAAGAGTGATGTCGCGTTGGATTGCGTTAGTGCGCGGGTATTTTCCCCTGTCCCTTTCTTTTTAGGCCAGAGCCTTTCATGCTTCATCAAACGCGAAAATTGGCCGTAGGTGGCTGCGGTGTCGGCGTCATTAGGAGTGATGTAAAAATTATGTGATGACGGCACCATATGACGCCACAGATCGCCAAAATTTGTACACAGAACGTGACATCATATGATAAGATCATCACATGACATGGTCGCTTGGTCAAAACTGGGCCGATCCCGGCGACACTGCAAAACCACGTGAGGTGTAGCAAGCTTCCAATGCCTCCGATCCCGGAAGCAATGCAAAACTGCATTGGGTGTAGAAAGCTTTGGGGGTCAATACAGTCGACTGCAAAGAATAAAGAAGGAGATAGCTTTCACCTTTGACTCTTCTTAGGCAAACGCATAAGGGACCATTCGACCGGTACTTATTTTGGCTAAGCTACCTGTCTTTCTTTTCTTTCTCTTGTTATCAAGGTTTCTGTGTGGCCCACGAAACATGACTTTCTTTTTAGTAAGAACACGGTATCTTTCTCTTTCGACAAATCGTATTTGCAGAACTACACTGCGGCAGGTGAGTGAATACGTGCACCCATGATTATGGTAATACATAATTCGCTTAAGGAGGACATTACTGCTACATGTCAAGGTTCTTCCGATGTATGAAAGAGATTTGTTCCTAGGTAGGCACGTGGGGAGCCCTTTATGGCAAATCGACATCGGGAAAGAAAAAGAAACGTCATTGCAATGCCGACGGAAGCAGTCATGTATGCCTAAGAAACGAAAAACTTTTCGAGAAAACTTGGTTATCAATGCTTTCTGTTCAAAAAATTATGGCAGGAAATGCTAGAACATTTAAACATGGCTATGTAGAGGTAAAGCGATGAGCTACATTCGACTATTGATTCTGTTCTAATGTACCGCTTCTCCGTGTTGACACACGCACTGATTCGAAACAGTTGTTGCTTGTGACGAATACGTATAGCCATGTATGCCTAAGAAACGAAAAACGTTTCAGAGCAAACTTTCTTATCAATGCTTTCTGTTCAAAAATGATGGAAGGAAACGCTAAGACATTTAAACATGACTATGTAGAACTAACGCGATGGCTACATTCGACTATTGATCCTGTTCTAACGTACCGCTTCTCCGTGTTGACACACGCACTGATTCCAAACAGTTGTTGCTTGTGACGAATACGTATAGCCTTTGCAAAGTCAATGAAATACGAGGCGAAGTGCGATATGTGAAATGTTGTATCGAGTACAATATGAAGTACATATTAGTATTTGTCGTCAAATTGTGCACAGTGATTCGAAACCTTCGTGGCATGTCCTGTTCTGGCTTAACCTTACTACACGACTTCGGAAAAAGAACGGAGTTGCGGCGATGACCTAGAGCGAATTAAAAACCATAAATCACATGCTTTGCGGGAAGATATTAATAATGATTCGTGAGATCTCCATCACTGTCAATGAAACCTTGCGTAGCAAACCATTTAACTGAAGAACGACTGTTTTGAAAAGCAGCCTGAAATATGTGGTTGTGTCAAAAAACAAACTCTGGGGTTTTGTTTGATGGCTGTAGGAACCAATTGCAAATAAAAACAATGTGCAAACTGTGCTTTTGGAAACTTGCAAACGCTTGGAAGTACAATAAATTATATGCTTTAAGCTCATTGGAATAGTCCCGTCTTTGTCTTAACAGACCCATTTTAGCACCGTCTATAGTAAAGCCAACACTGAAGTCAGCCCAGTCAGCGATATACGTTGATGACTGAGAGTTATCAATATGAACATAGGTAATATAAGTGTATGATAATCAATGAAGCAGAGCATAGGCTACGTAGACTTTTCCTTTCAAACTGCCAAGATAAATTCCGAGGAAGCTGACCTAGTTTGCATCGCGTTGCTTTGTGACGGATGCAAATATTTTGTGTCGTGATAACTCGACGACAAAACATTTATTTGCGCAACTTGCGCTTGCACAATGTTAAAGGTCAGTTAAAGGCTTTCTCGGTTATTATACGCAGAAGGAAAAAATATAGTGAGCGATTGTGGATTATGATGTCAGGCTTTGTCAGGTACCCTTTTAATGCACAACCATGAAATAGCCTACTCAGAGGTTAATACAACGGTTCTAAAGAAATTCACAAATGTCTGGCCCTAAAGTCAACAGCAAAGAGGGGGGGGGGCAGGCAAGGAGAGAAAGTTCAGCGAATTGACAGTGACGCACAAAACTAGAATAGAAATCATGTTATTTTTGCACGTATTTCACAAGGCTGCAATTTACAAACATATATGCGCTATAGGTTTACAAGCAGACAAAAAAAAAACCCCTTCAATGCAACTTTTGGGGCGGAACATCTTCAGCCAACTCGCAAACATATACATCAAGGTTTCTTACCAGCAGACGCAGAAAATCATGGAGGTGTTCATCGGTTAGTCAGGAACGCAAGTTTGATTTGATGAAAGTCTATTCGCTGAACGTATGTACTGCCGAACACTGTTACCACGGCTGCTGCTATAGTTTCTTGAAACTCCAAAAGTTTGAGCCTGTGAAGCCAGCGTAAAGCTTCAGATTGTATTTTGCATCGAATGCCTCTTTGAGCTCATCGTGAGTCTGCAGATCAGCCAGTTCCAATTGGTACATATATGGGACCTCCCCGAGATCCACCTTAAAAATGATTCGCAAAGATTCAAGTGCTACTCGAATGTTTTAGAAAATCTAAGAACCTAAATTCGAATGCCCTTTTTTACGTTATCTAGCTAAATGGACAATGCCAACCGTAGGCGATCTTTCTTTGTTCCTGTCTAACTCAATTTGAGGTCAAAACTACCGTGTAGGGCCTTCAGATAGGAAATGACAAGAGGAGGGGCGGGGGTGCTCTGACGTCGTTCTGGGCGCCGCATAATACTGCCCCACGGACCGCAGGTTGCTGACCCGTGGGTTAAAGTATAGTGACCACCGAAGACGAAATATCAAATATATAAGGTAGGTGGCAAGGTGCAGAACCCTGAAAATGGCCCTGAATGATGTATGACGAACTTTCTATGTCGCATATGTGTGCGAACCTCGCCACGAGTTACAAATATAGACGTTGAATGCAACCGAACCAGCAAACAGACAAAAAGTAAACATCCAGTGATGAATGCATACCCTTGTACCTTTACTTCCATCACATCTTGATGGATGCGCATTTTAGATGCTGAAAACCGACCAACAAGAACGAGTCTCCTTACCCTTACAAAAATGGATTAGACAGTCTATAGAGTGTCTGTAGACTTCTTGTAGTCGAGTTCGCCTTTATGTAGATTTAGCATTTTGCCTAAAGAAAATCCTTGACAATCTATAGACAAAAGTTTATAAATGCGTGTCATCTTTGTCTAATTGCGTTCTATAGATTGTCTATAAACAAAAGTTTTAAAAAGCGTATGGTTCTTTTTTTCTATTGTTGGTCTATATACAATCTATAGACAAAAGTTAAGTTGATGAAGTTTGTGTTTGTCTATCCCAGTGTATAGATGTCTATATACAAAGGTTGATAAATTGGTGTTATTTCCTATTGTCAAATCCCAGTCTATAGACTGTCTAAAGACAGAAGCTAAAGTGGAGTTATTTAATTTTTTGCTGAAAATAAGGTTTTTCATTGAAATTTTATCAGACGTGTGTACTTTATGCAATTTGCTACCTTTTTGTTTATATAACATCTAAGCATGCACCTTATTGCCCATTGGGCCCTAGCTGTAGGTATGTTAAAAAAGAACTAAGGGGGCTCATTAATTAATTGAACCACAATGTGAAATTGAGCAGGAATGCGTTTTTGTATATTCATTAACACATTCTGGCGCACATGGCACATATTATTTCCCCTCGTAACTCATGCTCACATTAGAACTAAAGATGTTTCCAGTAAGTATGTCGCACTCTATGGCTCACCGACTGGATGTACTGCAGGACTGTGTGGTTCTTTCCGCTTCGTTGCTACAATGCAAAGGGCAATGTATTTCGTCGAACACTGGAAATCGCAGCTTTGAAGCGGGACGATGGGCAAACAGTGAACAGAGTACAACAGCTCTTTTTCAAGACAAAATAGCAGGGCCCACTGCAGTGCTTTCATTTTGTTACTATTCAATATATAGTATTCGCCATCTTTTCATATACGAAGCACTGTGCCCAGAAACCAATTTTGTTAAAATATTTTGCGAATTAGCTGTGGCCCTTTCGCTAGCTCATTATATTTGTTCATTTTCACGACTTTTCAGAAGGTAATATGTTAATTAAGATGCTCTTCAAAATATGCATTTTTGTTTCATTACGACGACGTGCAATGTAATATTAAATCGTGTTCAGTAGCGATTTCAAATACACTTGCTGTCAAAGGCTCAAGTTTTCCACATGCTTGTGATCATACACACAGACCGGCCGTGAGGGCAACAGCTGTACAGATAGTAGTAAAAACGGACCGTTCGTTACATATCCTGTACACGAATGGTCCACGAACGGTATGTTTAAACAGCAAGCACTGGAAATACAATTGAAGAATCGCTCAGAAGCGGCCTCCCCACTAAGAAGTTGCTTTTTCGTTCGGCACTGCCGTGAAGGCCAAACCCATATACGCGAAAATGCACGCGACAGCGACGAGCGACGCGACGTAGATCGTCTTCGCGCAAGCGGTCGCTTGGATGAGCAAACCCCATTCACGCGAGCCCTCGGCGAGCGATCGCCACTGTTGCTGACATGAGGGCGTTTACTCGTACCAAAAGTGGCCCGTTCTCAGCGGTATGCAATGTAAAATACGATGTTTTGTTGCATAATGATACATAAAATTGTTATCATTGTCTTGCAGCATTTTTTTCGATCCCATCACTGCTGCTACGTGCTGCCAAGCCGCGTCACAGACGGCGCAGGTCCCAGCGTTCGCGTTCAACAACGTCAACATTGCGCTCGTCGCCGTTGGTCATGTTGATGAACGTTGTTGTTGATGTGCGTCGATAAGAAAGTGGCGCAATCAGCAATACGTCACTGATGCATCTTATTCCGGTGTTTTGCTATTGGCTGCTTGAGCACAGCACTTCCGGGCGACGAGCGACGGACATGCGACGGAATTCCAAATCTGAAAAACCGAGCGATCGCGCGAAATCGACCACGCAACACGTCGCGCGAACGGCTCGTTTCGTCGCTCATAGCATCGCTCGTCGCTGTCGCGTGAATTTTTGCGCATACGGGGTTTCGCCTTGAATCGTGAAGGCGCGCGAGCGAACAGGATAAGGAAGGGGAGAAAAGCGAGAACCGGTGCGGCAAACGAACGCAAGAGGGCGCGCAGCTGCAACTCAGTTTCAAATCGCTCGCTGACCGAGAGCCAATCAGTTCAAACCAGGGGGCGCGCAGGCGCACTGACGTTTAAGCCGTTCAGGCAGTTGAGCCAGTTGAGCCAGTTGAGGGTCGTTGTAAAATAAGTTCTCGCAGCGCTGTGTGTAATGCCGAAATAAGTTCGTTGCGCGCGTGTATTTTTACCGCGTTGAATAATATTACGTGCCGGTATCGTCGCTGGAAGTCGTGGAATGGACACGTACTTACACGGCGTGTCGGGACGGACGCATCGTTGTTTGACATGGAATCGTTGACGGCCATGTGTTGTCGTAGCCCCAACGAGCGCGATGTTTTGAACAAGATCACAAGCGCGCGCCTTTTGACGAGACTGTCGCCACAGCGAATATCGCTCTTCGGTGAGTTCAAGAACGTTGCCAAATTGCGTGACTGTGCATGACGACTTTGTGTAGGTAAGATTGCCCGAGCGGCAAGCTGCCATAATAGAGATGGTGTGCAAGAGGAAGTGTTTGATAAGAAAGTATGCCTTGTACTAGTGTCTCTGCCTTCTGTGGTGTTCGTTATACGCTTCCGCGGAGGCGTTGCCGTGTGCGTCGATTAGAGCTAAAAACAGCCTGAAGAATACGCGTTGCATTGCGCGATGGCAGGCCTTGTGTTGTTTCGCCCTTCTTCCTTGACTGTATGCAATGCGGCATCCTTGCATGAAATGACGTGCACATGCCTTGTCACTATAAAATTGAGTCTGCTTTTAAACATTACTGGTCGCCCCGTACCCTTTCTGTTGTGGAAATGCAACAGACGTTATCGTTCAATAAGCATAGTTACCCGCCACGGTGGTCTATATATATAGTTGTTAAGGTGCTCGACTGCTCACCCACAGGTCGCGGAGATCGAATCCCGGCCGCGGCGGTCGCTTTGCTTGAGGGCTCGCGAAGTGCTTGAGGCCCGTGTTCTTAAATTTAGGTGCCCGTATAAAGGACCCCGGGTGGTCAAAATTTCTGGAGCCCTCCACTACGGCGTCGCTCATAATCCTGGTTTTTGGATGTTAAACCCCATCAATTATTGTTATAAGCATGGTTATAGTTAACTAACGTGCAAAACAACTTTATAAAAGTAGACGGGTGTGCAGATAGAGAGGCACATGTACACACACGGCGCGGTCATGCATACGCCATGCTGCTCAGAGGCTATGTGTTTGTAGCTGCGTCGCCGTCTACGGTGCCGCGCTCGTTTTTGCAAATGTACGTAGTTGTTCTATATTAAATATTTTAGTCTGTCTGTCGCAGATCGTAGCTCTTGGGTGTGTACAGACACAACCAAATCAATCGATTAGCCAAGGGAAAGCAGCGGACTTTAATTGTTGGCTTTAACTGTAGTGTAGTAAAATGGCCTAAATTGAAATGAAATAAAGTGAACGGAAAATCTCCCTTTGCGTTGATGGTATCTAAACGCCCGATGCTCAGCCGATTGAGCTACGACGGAAAGCGCTTCGCCGTACTCTTTGCTGGGCATTTATGTGTAGTCCCTTGGAGTGTTAGCCAGTGCCACTCGTACTCAAGGCGGTGAGTGTGGAACACTCTTCTTTGCCAGAGTTTGTCACGTGGCACGCGATCTTTCCATGAGGCGGCTTTTTCCATGAGGGGATTTTTGGAGAGCCTCGTTTCTTTTTTATACACAACCAAAACGATCGAAAAGATCCCATTCTTTCGTAGATTCAGCGAGGGCGTCGCCCCGGTAGACTTAAAGCATCAAGTTGAAGTTGAAGTTGAAGTTTATTTTCACCACAGTGTTACACCATTTTTTTTTTTTTTTTTTTTTTTCAGACATTCTTGAAACAAAGATACAATGTGTGGTGTGGAATGCGGGAAAAAAGCTGCGATACAAAACGCAGCTTGACTAGCCCCACATCCCCAATACAAGCAGAAAAAGTGACAGCATTCATAAAGTCCTCGAAAGAACTAAACGGACACAAATACATAGTTTAAAGTGGCACCAATAAGAAATATTACATACATAAAATTTTAAGAATTGACAGGATCGCACTGTTTGAAGAAATACGAAAAAAAAAATAAGCAGAACATAAAAAACAATCTTTGGAACTGCCTAAATTTGTGCAAAAAAAAAATTTTTTTTTTTTTTTTTTCTCTCTTGCGTCATGAAGGTAAAAAAGTATTCGACATATCCTGTCGCGAAAGAAGGCGCAATCGCTCCAATGAAAAAGTGAATTTATTTAGTATGTGGGGGAGTGAATGTTTCAGCATTTGTAGACCATAGTTTTTCGGCATCGAGGAACCTTCCAATAATCGCTGTCTAGTAGGTCGAGACGAGGTGCTGCGCTCTAAGCATGCTATGGAGATAAGATTGTTACTTCCTTTGTTAATTTCAGTTTTTAAAGACGCTAGTAAACAATATCATACATGTTGTCAAATCTTACGACTCTGAATTTGTTGAATAAAGACAAGGTATGTGCATTATATTCGGCATTTGCAATAGACGCAATGCATTTTTTTGTAGTGTGAGTAATTTCTGCTTAGAGTGCAAGGTGCCAGTACCCCACACCAAAAGACCGTAGCGTAACTGGGAAGAAAAAAGCGTGTTGTATATCATTAGCATCTGAGTAGTCGGTAAAAATGACTGACATCTCCTAAGCATGCCTAGTACCTTACTTAACTTGTTTCTTACCATTTCGGTTGTGAATCCCATAACATATGCTCATGAAAAAATTCCCAATGCTTTAGCGGTCGAAGAAAAATCAATCACAGAATCGTGCAGGTGTAGTTTTGAAGTAGCTTCGTACGTTGTTCCTTTTGAACGAAATAGACGGCTTTGGTTTTTGAACAGTTGATTTGTAGGGAGTTAGCAGTCGCCCATGCATACAAGTCATCTAGTCGTGTTTGCTGCTGAAATTAGGTCATTTACATCCACACCTGTGAAAAACAAGGAATGTCATCCGCATATATGACATATTTGATTGTGTGATTTATGTTTATAATGTCGTTGACATAAGTGATAAAAAGTAACGGCCCAATATACTACCTTGGGGTACACCTTGAGCAAGTTTTTTCAAAGATGATTGTTCTGTGTTTATGCTTACACACTGCAGCCTATTGCTCAAATAACTGTGATAGTTTTAGCGCATTTCCTCTAATGCCATAATAGGGCAATTTTTGTAAGAGGGTATTGTGATTTATCCGGTCGAAGGCTTTAGAGAAGTCAACAAATATGCCTAGCGTAATTTTCCTGTCCTCTATATTACCTAATATAATTTCCTTTTGACGTAACAATGCTACCTCTGTCGACAGCCCTGACCTAAAACCGTACTGGGCTGGAGTAATTACCGAATGTTTTGCAAAGAAGTTCGACAGTCTTATAAATATTAACTTTTCTATGGGCTTTGAAAACAATGGTAGAACAGATATGGGCCTATAGTTCTTCAAATCATTTTGTCTCCTCCCTTAAACAGCACTGTAACTTTTGCATGCTTCATACGTTCTGGGAAAATACCTGTGCCTAAAATTAGGTTATAAATGTATGTTAAGGGCATGACTAATATGTCTATGACAGAACAGACTGGGGCCATCTTTAACCTCAATATCTTCCGATTTACTTTTCTTTAGTTTTTTGAAAACACCCATAACCTCGTGTTCATCTGTTGGGGAAAGATAACCGACGAAGCTACGTCTGTGCGGACATGTAATGTAGTGCGGTAGTGTCACTGACACTGTCTACTAAGGAAGTAAGGTGATTATTGAATTTCTCAGCCAATGCTCTGCCCCTGTATGTTCGATCGCCTTCAGTTATCTCTTCTACACTAAAATTACCTTTATGTAATGCAGTAATTGAATTTAACTTGCTCCAATCTCCTTGACCCTGAGACGCCCTCGAACATGCAAGAATAATAACTGCGTTTCGCTTTTTTCATAACTTTAGTTAAATTATTTCTATATTTCCGAAAGGAATCCAATGCGTCTGGATCGCGATTCTTCAAGAATAGTTGATACATGCTATTTTTTCACATTTATCATTTTTATCAGGTTCTTTGTGACCCATGTTTCCGCGAACGTTTCAACTTTTTTATTTCTTGTAGGGAAAACATCGCTTGTAAACGGGAAAATTATCTCCATAAAACTGTCGTATGCTGCGTTTGCTGATGAGCACGAGAGCACTGCTGCCCAATTTGTTCTGGAGATTTCATCTCTAAACTGCGAAAGAGAGTTTTCAGTTATATTCTGGCACCGGAATTTGTAGGTTGGGTTTGGATACGGCACGGCACTTATCAATAACTAAATATATCGGCAAATGATCACTAAGTGTAATGTTGACTGTCCCAGAAACAGACTTTCACGTGGTAAGTTGGTAATAAAAAGGTCCAGTAACGTAGCGCTAGTTGCTGAAATGCGAGTTGGTTGCAGTATCACATTTGATAACAAATACGAATCAAGAAGCATACAAAATTCGGACTGTTTTGATGTATTTGAAAGCATGTCAATGTTTAGGTCGCCACCTAGGACCAATTTATACTGATGTATACTAACATGAGAGAATATCGCGTCTAGCTGCTCGAAGAACTCACCTAAATTACCATCAGGTGGACGGTACACCCCGCAAAAAGAAACTTCCCACATTTCAAACATATTACCTCAATATCTGACGTACATAAAGATAGGTCATCAAGCAGTTCATAATTAATACCTTGTTTAATAACATACATACGCTCCCACTCTTCTAATGGGTCTGTTCAAGAAAACTGCATTATAATCTTCTAGGTGCATGTCATCACCAGCCGAAAACCACGTTTCTGTCAACATAATTACAGAAAACGAGAAGCCGAAATCACTCAGAAATACACAGAATTCATCCTGTTTGCCTCGTGCTGACTGCATATTTAAATGAATAAAAGTAAGAGGTGAATCGCATTTCTCGACCGTATTATGCTTTAACTCTGACGGAGTAACACTAGAAGTGTTCATTTCAGATGCTGATGGGTCAACAGGAAATCGTGCATTGTAAAGTTTATATTCATTGCCACATAAACCGTGCGTTGGAACGACAGGTCAACGACGAAATTTGCGACAACTATTCTTATCGAACAAATCTTATAGCCACAAACTGGATAGCCAGCATCAATGAAAAATAGTAACGAAAACAAGCTACTGCAAGAGCACTGGTGCATCCCAAGGCAATAAGAGGGAGTGAAATGTATTCCCTCAAATAACAACTCACACGCCCAAATTTTTTTGTGATATCGTGAAGCATATATTTCATGAACAAACATAAACCCAACTTCATGAGCATGCGTGGTACTTGACCCACTTAGGAACAAAAAATAAGCATGAAACAAACAACCGAAATTCTCGTTTACAGCGGCGCCGCAATATCTGTGCCCACAACACAAACCGCCTTTTTCGCTGCACTGCTTTCACGAACTGTTCATTTTGTTTACGTCATCACTGCTTTCGATTTTGATCTTGGGTGCGTTTTCAGTCTGCCGCGCAAAGATTTTTCCATCGCGAACCCAGACATATTTCCAACCAGTCTCACGCTTGCGTGCCGTAGCCTGACCAAGAAGTCGTTTCAGTTCTGGGCACAGATGTTCATTTACGAACACCGCTGACCGAGAGTCGATGCCGAGATCAGAACACTTCAGGCTTGCTGCGCGGGCATTCATCAAAAAGTTATCCCGCCTTTGTCTCTGCTCGAACTGCACAACCACGTTTTTTTTGCTTGGGTTGTGTGCCATTGGAACTCTGTGTGCTCGTCCGATATCAGTCGCGACAAGTGGCACGCCCACCTTTTTTCCAATTTTTATGACCATTTCAACTAGGTCTTCGGAGGATTCGTACGGAATGCCTTTAATTTCGACATTTGCCCTCCGGGAATACTGTTCAGCCCGAAGCATTCTGTTCTCATGGTCATTTACCTGCCGTGCGAGATCAGAGCACTGCACCTTTAACTCAGCATTTGAGGCTCTCAGGGCTTGGTTTTCATTTCTAATTTCTTCATATTCCTTGTTTGCCGTAGCCAGAAAGGTTTTAATATCCCTTAGTTCCTTGCGAAAGTCTCGCTCGATTGTTTCTTTGAAATCTTTGAACTCCGCCCTAAGTTCACGCTTCAGCTCATCAAAAAGTGCTCTGATCTCCTTCGACATCCTCTAATGAAACAGCAATGCCAAAAATAGAAATGATACAAATGATACAAATGGCAGCAATGACAGCAGCGGCAAGAGCAGTAAAAGTAAAAAATAGGCTGATTCCCAACCTGCGTAAAAGATGCGCAGAGTCTGTGAGCACACGTGAAGCCTGCTGCCGCCCTTGCTGCCAAGTGAAGGAGCAGACGGTGCGCTCGGTGCTTTTGTACTGTCCGAACAGATGACGATCCAACGGGGCAGGGGGGGCAGTGTCGCAGTCAACTTTCCGTAGCTTGAAAGGTGATGCTAGCGTCGGAAACACAGCTTTCCCATCCGCGGCGTTGCAAGCTGAAACGGTAGTACAGCCACCACAGCCAGAATGCTGGGCACGGTATCAGCAATGCCTGCGTAAAAGATGCGCAGAGTCTGTGAGCACACGTGAAGCCTGCTGCCGCCCTTGCTGCCAAGTGAAGGAGCAGACGGTGCGCTCGGTGCTTTTGTACTGTCCGAACAGATGACGATCCAACGGGGCAGGGGGGGCAGTGTCGCAGTCAACTTTCCGTAGCTTGAAAGGTGATGCTAGCGTCGGAAACACAGCTTTCCCATCCGCGGCGTTGCAAGCTGAAACGGTAGTACAGCCACCACAGCCAGAATGCTGGGCACGGTATCAGCAATGCCTGCGTAAAAGATGCGCAGAGTCTGTGAGCACACGTGAAGCCTGCTGCCGCCCTTGCTGCCAAGTCAATGACCCTTCAATAACCTTCACCGAGTCCGGAGCCTCATATATCCCCAACAAACTGGTTGGCAGCGGCGGTGTTAGAGGAAGGCTGATGGACACCTGCTGAAGGGAAGAACTTCGACGATCCGTTATCATTGAGTTCCACTACGCAGACGAGACAAGCGAGGAAGGCTCCACAACTAGCAAGTCGTCGACCTGGGATCGGCAGATGAGGCAGCGTCTTCGGGAGACAAGGCCATCGCACGCTCGTGGTATAGGTAAGTGCTTGAGCGACTACTGTTTGCCAGACGATTAGAACCGGGTTCAATCGGGCATATTATATTTCGCTTGCCACCACAGGGTGGTGTGGTTAGTTTCGAAAGTTGTTGTAGTCAGCTCTTGCTTACCATGAATATAGGAAGCTAACAAAAGACGAATTGCTGCTACTGGCGAAGAGCTCGGTGGAAGTGAGTCAGAAAATGAGGAAACCCGAGATCCGCTGGCGCAATTCAGGGAGTTAATTTCGAAGAGGACGAAATCGCAGAGGCGTGGGAGGAAAAGATATGCCGCATTGAGAAAGAACATTCAGAAGCGAGAGAAAAGGAGGAAGAGAGAGAACAGAGGAAAATTGAGTTTGAACTCGAAAGGATAATGCTTGAGCAAGCGAGATCGGCGTCGGGAGCGAGTGCTGCAGTCGCTTCGTCCGACAATGTAAAGACGAGTAGTTTGCTTCAGCCGTTCAGTGTGGGGAACGACATGGGTCTTTACCTCGTGAATTTCGAACGCATGTGTGAGAGACATTCATTCAACCGTGACACTTGGCCACAAAGGTTGCTTGCGTTGCTTCCGGGGGAGGCATCACAAGCTGTTGCCCGTCTTAGCGCTGGTGTGATCTGTTGAAGTCAAGCCTTTTCGCGAAGTATCAGCTCTCCACCGAGGAGTTTAGGAGAAAGCTTAGAACAGGAAGGAAAAAAGCGAACGAAAGCTTTGTTGAATTTGCTTGCAGCCTTACTGATAACTTGGTCGAATGGATGAAGGGCTCTGGTGCAGAGGGCGACTTCAGCAAGCTCCAGAATTACATCTGTCTCGAGCAGCGTTATGAGTGCTTGTCGGACAACATACGCATTTAGGTGAGAGACAGACACGTTGGCGTCTGTGTGAAGAAGGCAGGGCAACTTGTGGATGAGTATGTGGTGAGCCGTAGCTTCAAAGAGACTAACTTAAACAGTCAGGGCTATCGAAAGGCCCACCCTGGGCAGCAGCCTTATCATAAGGACCGCGAGATCTGCGGGAAAGAGAGGGCAAAGGGCAGCTCAATTCATCGCAACCTACTGCTAGCGTGAACAAAGAACCGAGTCCGAGAAAGGGGCCAGAGGGCTAGTCAGAGGAATTGGAAAAGAGGACGGCCAACAATTTGTTACATTTGCAAAGAAGCGGGGTCACCTTGCCAGAAATTGCCGAAAATAAAAGCGTGTTTTCGCGACGATAATAAGCAGTGATTCTAGTAAGAACGAGCTACTAAAACCGTACACCAAGAATTTAATTGTAAATGGCCAGAAGTGTAGAGTACTAGGGACTCTAGCTGCCACCATGGACGTGGTCTACCCGAAGTAGGTATCAAGTGAGGATTATATGTTTAAATGCGATTGGATTCGCCAAGCAGTCAGTGAGGACTCTGTGTGCCTGCCAATAGCGAAAGTTGAAAGTGTAGGGCCATTCGGTACTGTGGCAACAGTGGCAGCTGTATAGAAAGCGTTTTCCCGAGGGTATACCCATACATTTTTCAAATAAAATCCGAGTCGCTTTGAATGAGCAGCGAAAAACGTTCGCCGACGCATATGCACAGGTGCTTGCGCTGACGCGATCGAAGCCAGACAGCTTTCAGTGTAGTTGCCTTATTCAGATAGAAAGGAGGAACCTGAACTGGAAGAACCAGTAACTGTTTGAAATGTAGCGGTACAGACGGAGGTCAAGGGACCTGTGAGTGCGGGAAAAGATCAAACTAATGCTCAAGCGGAGAGCCCGCAGAAAGGCGCTGGGCGTAAACGCTCACCGGAAACTGAGCACGAAGGCAGCTTGTAAGACCCACTGCGCCTTCTTTTCATCAACTACTGATTGTTAGTCGAGATACACTAAGGGCCGCACAGAAAAACGACCCCAGCGCTTAAGGTCGTGTGCAGTAGCCTAGGCGAAGGCGTCTCTATCAAGTAACATTAGGTTCAGGGAGAGAGATGGTATCCTCTATCAAATCACAAAGACAAACGCGGCAGAAACTTGACCAGGTAGTAATTCCAGCCGATATCGGAGGATCTGCCCAGATTTTGCCACGATCACCCGTGGGCAGGGCACCTCAGAGTGAACAATACTAAAAAGAGGCTACTCCAGGAATTCTACTGCAGGTTGTTTCAGAGATGCACAGGAGTTCGTACGAACTTGGCAGACGGGCCAGAAAGTGGGAGTCCAACGACAAAAGGAAGGCCCCAAAGATAAAGGAGCCTATAATTTCAGAACCATTCTCAAGGCTTGTTATTGATCTTGTTGACCCCTACCTAAGACGAAGGCTGGGTACAAATACATTTTGACTATGTTGTGTCCAGCACAAAATTCCCTGAAGTCATACAGCTAACAGAGGCTACTTCAGTGCAGGTAGCAGATGCCCTATTGACAGGGTTCTCTCGCCATGGTTACCCATCGGAGATATAATCAGATCAAGGACGACTTTCACAAGTGCACTTATGACCACATTTCTTGAGAAATGCGGAATCAAAATTTCACAGCTCCGTTATCCCCCACAACGCAACAGTGTCGAAGATGCACGCAGTGTTCAAGAAAGTGCGGAGAGCGTTGCGCAATGAGCGAAATGTAGACTGGGACTGTTGTCTTCCAGGCGCGCTTTCGCTTTGGCGCACTGTGCCGCCGAAGGGACTGGGTTTGCTCCGCAGAACTCGTGTATGGGAGAAACCTTAGGGGCCCCTTGCAGCTAGTTCGTGAACATTGGGAAGACAAACGGGTCGATAAGAGTGTGGTAGAGTATGTAGTTGAAATAATGGGAAAGAATAAATGAGACTCGACAAATTGTAAAAGCCAACTTGGAGGAATCACACAAAGCGGCAAAGCGCTACTATGATAAGAATTTGAGAAGAGCCTATTGAAATTTGGCGACAAGGTGATGATATTGCCCCGAGTAGGCAGAACATGCTTCGAGGTCCTCTGGACGGTCCGGCTGAGATAATTGAATGCGTGTCTGAGGTGAATTACTTGGTAAGGTTATCTGGACAGAGGCAGGAAGAGTGAGTTTATGATGTGAACTTTTTAAAGCCATATTTTGAAAGAAGGGAAATGGTGAGCATTGCCTTGAACCACTCTCAGGACATTACTACAGAGGTGCCTTCCTTTCTCTGCGAAACGTCACCGGATGTAGAACAAATCATCGCTTACTCTGTGGATAAGATTGAGCTGAACAATGAGCAAATTGAGGACTTAAGAAAATTCATAGAGTACTCCATTGAATGCTTCACGGAGAAGCTGGATCGGACACACTTGGTGACACATGACATTGAACTAACATCAGAAGTTCCATTTACAGCAAAACCTCGGTGATACGATCACGGCTCGTGCGAATTTCGAGGTGATACGAATTTTTCTGTGGTCCCGCTAAGGCCCATTAGCCTGCATTGCATTGGAGTACGGTTGTTGCAAACGGATTTTCACATCGCCACGTTTGACACGAACGTACGCTAGAGCACAGGTATGAACAGGTGTTGGCCGCGCTGTCGGGGAAGGCGTGGCAGTCAGGGCGCGGGCATGCGCGCTGCGCGACCATCAACGGTGCATCGTTGCCTCCGAGATAGTGCGCGCGAATCTTGGAGGCCTTTATGCGCCTTCGCGTTTAGATTGCAGATGACGTTGACGTCGCGCTTTTGTCCCCCGACGCGTTGACGCGTGCTCCTGTGCTCGAGGCAGCAGCGTCTTTGTACTGTGTTAACACGTGTCTGCCACGTTGATGCAAGCCATGTCCACGTAGTCAGACGTTCTATGAAACAGACTGAAACTTGGATTGTGGGTCCGGCATGACAGTCCCATGAAATGTGGGCGAAGACCCCAAGAGATGAAGCGGACGGTCTTGGCCAAGGAGCTAGGCTCGCAACATACGTGCACACCTGCCGAAGCTCCGATTGGCACGGGAGACTTCCGAATTTTGAGCAAACCACCCGCTTGTGCGGGCATGGCCGTAAATCGCATGAAAAGCACCCCATACGCCTACGCGATAAGGAAATAACAGCATCAAAGGACCGCGATTCTAATATTTTCTTTCCTTCATCTATCTCGTGCAAAGCGCTTCTTAAGTCACTTTCGCCGCGGTACTTAGCTGTTATGCAGAAAAGCGTAGTAAGATTAGGAAGGGGCTACTAGCGGTCACGGGTCACAACACATCTGGTTCAAGAATTACGCATACGTGCATGCACCGTATATTAGGAGTACAAGTATGATCGTTGACGTCTACAAACTTTACTGGCAATCATTCAGAGCTGTTCGTGACGTCGCTGCGGCCCTCAGAAACACCGAATCAAAACGCATTGCCAACTTTCTTTTGTCGCATACTAATTTTCCATGTTTTCTGGCGATACGAATTTCGGATTATACGAATATTTTTGGTCACCCGGCGAGATTCGATCACCGAGGTTTACTGTACATCCAAAGCATATCGCATGTCACCGAGGAAATCAGAGATCACGAAAAGTGAGATCTGCCGCATGCTTGAACTAGGAGTTATCAAGCCGGGAAGAAGCGATTACTGTTCTCCGCTAATGTTAGTAGGAGTACCGGGAAGGGATCCACGACCTTATGTAGATTACAGAAGTTAAATGCGATCACTAAGGACGAGGTTTACATTTGCCGAACATTGAAGAAAGAGTGGAGCTGGTTAGCAAGGCAAGGTTTACATCTACTTTTGATTTAGTGAAAGGCTACTGGCAAGTACCTTTAACCGAATGAGCCAGTCGCTATGCAGCTTTTATAACGCCTTTCGGTACTTTTCAACCTGTGACAATGAGGGTTCGCCTCAAGAACGCACCCTTTTGCTTTTCGAGATTGATGGACGGGTACTGGAGGGACCTGAGCGAGTTCGCGTTGCCCTACCTGGACGACGCAGCTGTTTTTTCGAATGATTGGAGTTCCCACTTGAAGGAAAGAAGGTTGACTCTTAAGGACTCGTTTTTCTTTGTTAGACACAATATTGCTACGCATATTACCAGCCCCTTGGACCATTGTGCGTGTGCGCCGGACGAAGAGAAGGAAGATCTCTCTCCGCTCGGGCTCTGAGCTGAACCGGTCAGCGCTGCAACTGCTGCTGTAAATATATCGTGTAAATAGCCTACAGTCTACCGGTACTACTACAGTACTACGGTACTACAGTCTACCAGTCCACAATCTCGGTTTCCCTGTCGCCTGCTCCGTCTCTCGACCCGAATACCGACCGACGCCCACGAGTGCACCCCGCATTGACTCCTATTTTCCTCCAAGATCTCGCAACCCATCGGAATGGAGAACTCCCGACGACAAACCCATCTGCTTCCGCTGCCACCGGTGTGTCATGTCTCCCGTCACTGCCGCACCACGTGGACGCCGCCTTATTGGGCCAATTCTCGTCGCCTTCCCGCCCATACGCTGCACACCTCGCCCGGTATTCTCCCAGCCGTACGTACGCCGCCTCTGACGCACCCAACAGCCGCCCTACTGCTCGGTCACCGTCGCCCCAACGCCGTCGTTCCCCGTCGCCTCAGCCACGCCGCTATTCCTCGCCGCCCACTACGTCTCGTTCCGGACAGAAAACTAGATCGTGCAGCTCCTGGAGGTAGTGCTGCACCTTTTTGTCTGAACCAAATCCTCCGTTGACGCTCCCTACGAACACGAACTTAATTGATCTTCAAGTGGACGGTATTTCTATGACGGCGTTAATTGATACTGGAGCTCAGATGTCCATCTTCAGCGCACATCTCTGCCGCCGACTTAAGAAAGTACTCACGCCTGCTACAACTAAAGCCGTTCGCGTCGCCGATGGCGGAACTGTTGCCGTCACGGGAATGTGTACCGCTCGGATAAGCATTGCCGGCCGCCACGTTCCCGTCCTCTTTACCGTGCTCAGCAGTTGCCCTCACGACCTCATCTTAGGGATGGACTTCCTCTCGACACATTCTGCCCTGATCGACTGTTCTGCCGGTACTCTTTGCCTGAACTTCCTCTTATGCCAGGTACTAGCCCCAAACTCCAGAACAGCCTCTGTACCACAGACTTTATCCGCATGCCACCTAAAGCCCTAACATTCGTCGTATTGGCAACGTCTTCACCGGTGCTTGACGGGGACTACGTCGTCACGCCTATTGCTGATGTCCTTCTGGCGCGCGACATCACTGTACCACACTGCGTTGTCACCGTAGCCGCTAACCGGATACATCTCCCTGTTGTAAATTCGGCTTGACGAAGCAAGTGCTACCCCAAGCATCTCAGTCGCCACGCTCCGATCCTTATCAGATGACCACGTCACCATTCTCGCTGCCGACGTGTGCTCAGATGTTCTTGTCGGCCGCCGGATACCACAGCCTCGACATGGCATTACGTCGCATGATCGCCCCGGACCTCGAACCTGAGCAGTCAGCCGCTCTAACCCGCCTTTTGGCTTCTTACCGCGACATCTTCGACGTCCGATAATCGACCACTAGGCCAGACTTCTACTTGTAAAGCACCGCATAAACACCGGCGATTTCTTCCCGCCTGTCGTCGTCTGTCTCCCTTTTGTGTTCGTCCAAATATTCGCGCTGTTTTCCCTCCTTCCCATTCACCGCCGACCATATCGGGTGTCTGCCGCAGAGCGCATGGTCATTCAAGAAGAAGTGAACAAGATGCTAGCCAGAGGAATTATTGAATCCTCATCGACAGGGGCGTAGCCAGAAATTTTTTCGGGGGGGGGGGTTCAACCATACTTTATGTATGTTCGTGCGTGCGTTTGTATGTGTGCGGGCCTATATATGCAAGCAAAACTGAAAAAATTTCGGGGGGGGGTTTGAACCCCCCCAACCCCCCCCCTTGGCTACGCCCCTGCTCATCGAGCCCTTGGGCGTCACCCGTCGTCCTGGTTAAAAAGAAGGACGACACGTGGCGCTTCTGCGTTGATTACCGCCATCTGAATCAAATTAGGAAAAAGGACGTTTACCCTTTTCCCCGAATTGACGACGCTCTTGATTGCCTACACGGCGCGCGCTACTTTTCTTCAATAGACCTACGCTCTGGCTACTGGCAGATTGCTATGGATGAGAAAGACCAAGAAAAGACTGCGTTTGTAACTCCCGATGGCCTATACCACTTCAAGGTTATGCCGTTTGTTCTGTGCAACGCCCCAGCCACGTTCGAGCGTATGATGGACTCTCTGCTACAAGGATTCAAATGGACAACCTGCCTTTGTTACCTCGACGATGTCCTTGTATATTCGCCTACATTTGAGACCCACCTTCGGCGTTTGGCAGCTATTCTTGACGTCTTCCGCAGAGCTGGCCTCCAATTGAACTCGTCGAAGTGCCACATAGGCCGCCAGCGGATTACAGTCTTGGGCCACCTCGTCGATGCTTCAGGTGTGCAGCCGGACCCAGAGAGAATTCGTGCAGTCACGAGTTTTCCTGTACCCCAATCAGCGAAGGACGTCCGGAGTTTTGTGGGACTCTGTTCCTACTTCAGAAGGTTCGTGAAAGATTTTGCAACAATCGCTCGACCACTCACTGAACCTCTGAAGAAAGACGTGCCTTTTAGTGGGGTCCCGCTCAAACCGCCGCTTTTTCTCGTCTCGTCACACTTTTGACAACGCCGCCTATATTGGCCCACTTTGACCCATCCGCTCAGACGCAGGTCCGAACCGATGCTAGTAGTCATAGGCTCGGAGCCGTCCTAGCCCAACGACAACAGGGACGCAACCGGGTTATCGCCGACGCCAGCCGCCTCCTTACAGCTGCCGAGCGCAACTATTCCATTACCGAGCATGAATGCCTCGCTCTTGTCTGGGCAGTCTTGAAGTTCCGCCCATATTTATGTGGCACGCATTTCTCTGTAATCATGCGCTCTTCTCATCATGCGCTCTTTTGGCTTTCGTCACTAAAGGATCCTACGGGCCGGCTTGGTCGCTGGGCTCTGCGACTCCAAGAATATACATACACAGTGACGTACAAGTCGGGCCGCCTACACCAGGACGCAGGCTGCCTGTCTCGCTACCCGGTCGATGAATCGAGCAGCGTCCCTGACACCGACGCCGACGCTTGCGTCTTTTCCGTTTAATTACTGACAAACATCGGCGACGAACAACGCCGAGATGCGTCCTTGCGTACTATCGTCGAACGCCTAGAATCATCGTCTACCGACCAGTCGCATCGCTCGTTCGTCCTCCAAGATGGTGCACTCTACCGCCACAATTTTCATCCAGATGGACCAGCCCGGCCGCTTGTTATTCCGAAACACCTCCGCTCGGCTGTCCTTCACGAACTTCATGACCTTCCAACGGCCGGTCACCTTGGTGTATCGCGCACTTACGACCGGATCCGCCGACGTTTCTTCTGGCCAGGGCTTGCACGCTCTGTCAGAAGATACGTCGCGGCGAGTGAGAAATGTCAGCGCCGCAAAACACCCTCGACGCTTCCCGCCGGGTGCCTTCAATTCCTTGACATTTCGTCAGAACCGTTCTTTCGCGTTGGCTTAGACCTACTTGGCCCGTTTCCCCTGTCTTCCCCTGGCAACAGGTGGATAGCTGTGACCACAGACTACGCCACGCGCTACGCCATCACAAAAGCTCTTCCAACAAGCTGCGCCAGATGTCGCCGACTTCCTCCTACACGACGTGATTTTGCAACATGGAGCTCCACGCCAGCTGCTTACGGGCCGTGGCCGCACATTTCTGTCGAAGGTCATAGCCGACATTCTGCAGTCATGTGAAACGAGGCACAAGCTCACTACGTCCTACCATCCGCAGACAAATGGCCTAACGAAGCGTCTCAATCGAACACTTACAGACATGCTTGCGATGTATGTTTCCTCCGACCACTCTGACTGGGACCTTGCTTTGCCGTACGTGACATTTGCGTACAATTCTTCGCGCCACGACACTGCCGGTTACTCTCTATTCTTTGTGTTGTTCGGCCGACAACCAACGTTGCCCCTAGACACCATCATCCCGTTTCCCGCCGTACCGACCAGCGAATATGCCCTTGACGCTATCACCAGGGCTGCTCATGCACGTGAAACCGCCCGCACTCGCCTCTTTACTTCTCAAGGAAACAACGGCGGTTGTACGATCGCAGGCACCGAGACGTGCATTTCTCGCCCGGTTTTTTGGTCCTGCTGTGGTCTCCCACCCGTCACGTTGGGATGTCGGAAAAACTAACGTCTCGATACACGGGTCCATACAGAGTCCTTCGTGCGGTTACCCCTGTAACTTATGAAATCGCTCCTGTTGCCTCGTCGCCTTCATCTTCTATACAGGCCAGCGATAACGTACATGTCGCACGGTTGAAACCCTATCACTCTCCCAGTGACGTTGGCATCTGATGCGCCGGAACGGCGCTTCTGCCCCTGGGGATTATGCTACATGCATATTGCCAGCCCCTTGGACCATTGCGCGTGTGCGCCGGACGAAGACAAGGAAGATCTCTCTCCGCTCGGGCTCTGAGCTGAACCGTTCAGCGCTGCAACCGCTACTGTAAATATATCGTGTAAATAGCCTACAGTCTACCGATTCGTCATTCACGTAACAATATTATTGAGAACTAACAGACAATAATGCCAAGGAAAGTATAGGGGGTGTTATTTCTAGTAATTAGGATATAAATGTGAAGAAAGGAAAGTGGACGAAGAGATAACTTGCCGCCGGCAGGGACCGAACCTGCGACCTTCGGATAACGCGTCCGATGCTCTACCACTGAACTACGGCGGCGGTCATCCTCTCGTCCACTTCATGGGGTATATATTTACATTTAAACCTAGGAATGTTAGCGCCGATGAGGAATGTTAGCTACGAATGAGCCAAACAAAGCACTGGTGACAGTCACTTCTTAATTGAATGCTTTCATTGCGATAGCAATTACATTGACAGTCTCGGCTAGATGTTGCCGTCGCCGCCGTCATGCACCGTATATGCATAAGTATGTATATATATATATATATATGTATATATATATATATATATATATATATATATATATATATATATATATATCAGAGTCCCAAAAAAAAATAAATCAGAAAAATGCTTCCGAAGCGCGAAATCGAACCAGCCACCTCTCGTTCCGCAGCGCAGGGCGCTAACCACTACGCCAGAAAGCGCAGATCCTTCAAGTATATAACGGCGAGCGTTATATACACACCCTTTACCGCTGACAGGACTCAGAGACGGGAGGCGCTTATAAGCGTTTCTTCATTACCAGCGAGATGGCGCGAGGAGCGCGACGGCTGCATTTAAAAGTCGTCGGCGAGCTCGCTGGCTTCTTATATTTGCGCAGGGAGAACCTTGCCCTTCCGCTCTCTGCTCGCGCGGTTTTCTCGTGGTGAGGGGAAGAGGGATATTTGAAGCTTTCACTGTGATGTCCGCGCTCATGTTACGGAGCGTACGAAAGTCACTCGAGCTCAAGGGACGCCGCTAAACGAACAAACAGAAGATGAGCGCGAACTATCAAGTGTCACAACTCGACACTTGAAGCACGCTAGTTTTCTTCGCTGCTTCGGCCGCCTTTGCAACATGAGCGCTGTTCAAACTGAGAGTATCCATTGGCGAGCCTCACTTCGTATAGCATTAGTTTCTTGCTGTCGCATTCATTGCTTCGCCCTTGCGGCGAAACTGTGACTTTTTTAATCATGCAATATATTTGAATCAAGCATATGTTTCCAATATTATGTGTGACTGAGGAAAAACTACACTGTAATTTTTAAACCCCTCCACCACGTTTTACAGCGAAACCTGTCATGAGATCATTCAGCGGCCGTTTTTGGCGCCGTAGTTGTCCGCCGTCGCCGCCGGTGTCCGTAACCACTATCGCGTGAAATAAGAAGAAAAACGAAATAAAGAAAAAATTTCCAGGATGGAACGGGGTTCGAACCTGCGCCCTCTGCTTGGGAGCCCAGTATTCTACCTCAGAGCCATGCCGGTGCTTGAAAATGCTTTGCAAAAAGGCACAATGCAGGCTTCATGTCGGGAAGGAACCACATTACTATATGTAACATAGCCTCATAGCAGAGTAAAATAACAAGCAGGCTCCGCACGACGCGAATCCTGTAACCAGGCGTCACACATGCGAATTGCGCAACGAGCAGGTTGTTGAATGCTTCTAACCCATTACAAAGGGCTCTGCCATAATTATTCATCGTCATCAGGCACAGCATCAACAAAGTGCGCATAATGACTTACATGTGTTTAGCGGGTACCACGGCTCTCCGTAAAATGACTAAAAATGGCATAGTGGCTGCTTCCCTACATCACCAAAATTACGATTATTTAAAGCGTAGTAGGTTCCTCGCAAGTGCACCCCAGGCAGCACGCCGGCATTGGACCAATCTCGGAACAATGTTGGTAAACATTGGCAGAAATATTGGTCCTGCGTTGGCTTTTGGGGGTTTGCTACACCTAAATGTGCATTGGTCCAATATTGGATGCCAATGATTTTCCAATAATGGCAAGGATGGCTGTAGCCAACATTGTCTGTCCAACATATCGCCAATAATGGCAAGGATGGCTGTAGCCAACATTGTTCGTCGTACGTATCGCCAACATTGTATAAATATTGGCAGCTCCAATATTTTTTGCGAGCCTTTATCATTGGCTGCACCATCGTTCTTTCATTTCCAGCGTTTAACGCTGGAAATGAAAACATTTTCCACTGAATGTGTAGTTTAACGTGAGGTAGATTTTTGTGCACGTAAATAAATGCATGTTGCCCACGCTTTTGCTTTTAGGCAAGCAGCAGGGATAATCAGCGTACAAAAGCTGAGAGTACACACAAGTTTATTCTGCATGTATACATATGGCAAAGATACTGCAAGTTTTGAAAATAATTTCGTATTTCGCGCTTTGTTCTGCTGACCGCTTGCTGGCAGATAACAGCTGCACAAAACCTACACTAATTACCTTCAATAACGTCCTTATATTAGAAAGTCAGTGAAAAGCGAAGCGTGATACAAAATGAAATAAATGAACATGTACACGTGAACAGACATTCGATACAGCCGAGATCCATAACCACCTTGAACTACCAGAAAGTTCATCGCCTATTTATTAATTAAAAGGTGACTGCGGCAAGAGCTTGAAAGTCTGCGACAACTTCACAACTAATAAAAATTTGTGTGTTACAAATCCATCATTTCTTTGCGCGAATCCAGCGGCGAAGGGCAAATGAAAAAAGGGTGTTAAGCTGACGCACTACAACGCGAGAAAAGAACAAAATAGCACACGCAAATGCTGACAACATCGTTGAGGGCGAGAACTTAACCAACGTACTTCGAAGCGCACAATAAAGCCCCCCACATCGGTATTCACAAACTAGCAAATTTAAAAAAAACCTACGCGGTAATGTAGACAATAATAAACGCAGCACACATTTCACTTACGAACAGCACGGAAAGTAACATGCGACGAAGGAGAAAAACGACTTACTGAACGCGATACGAACACAAAAATCCGGCGAAAAGTTTGCGAGTTGTCAGAACACATCGGCGCTCATCTGCGGATCGCTCTTCAAAAGTCAAAACAGTCAGGTCCGATGAAGAACAGGGCAGCTGCCTTCTCACTGTGGCATCGCCGTCGAATCTCGGTATCCGTAGAATCGTGGCATCCCGTCTCGGTATCCGACTCCGTTTTTTCCCGATGACTCTCGACTGAATACTGAGGGGCGCGCGCCCGCCGAAGCTGGGAGCCCGAACGAGGGAAAGTAACCGCCACTGACTGACGAAGAATAGCCGCCGGCCAGAAGGGGCCGAAACGTTTGCGTACGCATCTTCCGAGCTGCCGTTGTCTCCCGCCATCTCCCTCAACCCCCCCCCCCCCTCGTTGTCACAGGCATTGAAAGCGAACCGTCGTGGGCGGAGCAGCCGTCAAGTGACAAGTGTTTTATGACCAGCAACCACCGCGCTGCCCCACTGCCGCGAGGAGAGGACGAATTCCGGAGCAAAACATGGCGCCGCGCTGCTTCTCCGGCCTCCCGATCACCGAGAACATTTATTCAAAGTGAACACGTCTGGTTGTGTGAAGCGTTGAAAGTGCAAACATAACTCATCGATCATTTAAAGATTCCGCGGGCGATACCGTAGTCTTGGACAGCACGTCGCTGTAGCGCGCACACAAAGAAGTTATAATCCTGTAATTCAACCAGTCGTGTAGCAAACACGAAAATACACAGCGTGGTTGAAGTCACATGAAATGTTTTGATTGTTTGCCGCTAATAAAGCCGGGAGAATAATTTCGGTGCGTGTGCGGTGCGCAGAAGGCGCACCAGCGCAGAGGCCCATTGCGAAGCAGATGACTTCTATTCTACTCCATTAACTCGTCAACGCTATGTACAGCTTCAATCAATGTAAAAGTAGGGTTTTTTGGTTGTTTTTATACAGTTGCGATGTATACGCTGGCTGTATCACACAATCAACGTTAACTTTCAACAAGCATTGCAAAGTGAGATTTTGTTTTGTGTTTCCTTTCTCATAGATCTATTTCCAACAGCGCGCAAAACTCAGTTGAGAACTTGGTACTTATTTTACATTGCTCAACATCTGTAAAACGAATTTTGTCCAACTATTTTGCATATATTTTGTGCCACACTAAATGCCAACCTAAAAATCGAGACCCTGTGTGCGCCATTGTTCCCTTTCTTATAGATTGGAATTCGCAGTTTTGTTTGTTGGCTGACAACGATGGACTGTTTTTGCCATCTTTATACAGTAAAAGCTCGTTAATTCCACACTTATTAATTCGGAAAGTCGGATAATTAGGACGCGTTCTCTGGTCCCTGCAAGCATGTTTATTGTTTAACGGCATCACACTCTCGTTAATTCGGCCATACCTGTCCGCAACCCGGTTAATTCGGACGAACCTCTTAGTAGGGTGGGGGACGCTGCGACGAACCTTTGCCCCCCCCCCCTAATGGGGAACCCTGCGCACGCCTATGGTGATAAGTAACCAGAAATCTTCTTTTAGGTGCGCTGGAGGCCGGACAAAGTGATTTTCATAATAGCGTGCATGCAGGTGGTGGCTCGATTCGGGCTAACCTTCCCTCAGTGATGGTAAAAGGGGAAAAAACATTCTTGCCGATTAATCATGCATATGCTTGCCAGTGTTTAAGACATTGGAGCGACAACGTGTAAGTCTGGACAATATTGTCCGGCGCGTAGCATTGGCCGTCCAATATTGTTTAACCAGTCAGATTGACTGGACAATATATCCAATCTACTGACATTACTTAACCAATATTGTTTTACCAACGGATAAGCTGGCCCAATATTGCCATCCCTACGGCCTGGTTCTGCCAATATCGTATTTACATCGGGAACCATGGGCCGTTGTTGCCAACCTCAAAGAATAGCACGACCAATATTGTATGTTGGCTGGCAAAGATGGACCATTATTGGCATCCTTGTAGGCTGGCTTGCCAACATTGGTTTTATAGTTGTTTCTATGGGCCATCATTGGGCCATCATTTGCCAGCGTATAAACAATATTGGACCAATGTGCTGTGCTGCCTGGGACTTGTATTCATAGGCGTGCGCACAGGGGGGCGGCCGCCCCCCTAATCACCTGAAGGGGGGGCGCAAAATCTGCCCCATACATTGACTTAGTAGGGTGGGGGGGGGGGGCGCTGCGATGAACCTTTGCCCCCAACCCCCCCTGATCGCGAACCCTGCGCACGCCTATGCTTGTATTGGTTGCCAAGGAAGCCCATAAGCCCTCGATCCACTTCCTCAGGGTCTGAATAATGTTATATAGCATGGTGGGAGAGTGAAATAGCGATCGGCTGTCACCCAATGCGAATTACTGGTACGTAACTGCTGGGCCGTTTAAAGCTTCCAACCCATTACAAAGAGCTGAGCCATAATTCTTCATCGTCATCAGTCTTCGCGTCAACGAAGTGCACATAATGCCTTACATATGTGTAGCTGGTACCTCGCTTCTCCACAGAATGACGAATAATAGCGTAGTAGGTGCATCCAAACTTCACAAAAATTGTGAATTATGGCGTAGTGGGTACCTTGCTAGTGTCGTTGTATTAGTAGCCCCAAGAGTGTGTATTACTAGCCCCAAGAGTTGACAACGGGCTCTAGAAAAGCCGCTCTTCAAGTTTTCGCTGTGACTGTGCTGCGCTTTCATCGCAGGCCTGGCGTTTTTTTAAATGCTGATGCACACTCCTCTATGCATTTGCTACCCTATTGAAAAACCCAGCGCCACTGGGTACCAGCGTCCAGTGCCATGCCTGATTATGGGCCCAGCGTCGCGCTGGATACTGGGCCGCTGGAGCGGCGTTTTACTGGGAGGCGCTGGGTACTCAAGCGCAAAACGGCTCTACAGCGTTAAAACGGCGGTGCCTACGTTCCCTGCATAAATATATTAGTAAAGAAAGTCATGTAGAAAGCATTAGTGCAATAAAAAAAGAAAAAAAAAGTCGTTTGAAGAAAAAAAAGAAACTTCCACCACGAGGATTCGAACTCGCCACCTCTCAATCTCCAAGCGAGTACTCTGGCACTGCGCCACGCTAAAACCTGTCGGCGCCTTCCGTAAAAGGGCTAGTCAATACAGTAAGACAGCGTTTCCTTTCATATTTTGATGTCGCGTATTCACGGAAGACGCGATCAAGCTTGCTTCTTTATTAGATACACACAAAGGGTTGGCGGCAACGAATGAAATGCCCAAAATGGGAAGAGTGCTAAGTGTCTTTAAGAATTCCCGTCTTAACTCCGAAAAATATCAAATAGACCGAGGAACAGGGTACAGTTTGACGGCTGTTACTGTCGACTTTTAATAGTCGTTTCTCGCCCTTGCTACTGATCAACATGTACAGAAGCTTTACGATGACTCGTTCGATAAACACGCACCTACATGAATTCATACGGGGTAGTTTTCTCGCGCGAGCGACAATATTATTGCGGAGCGGGCGTGCCTGTATTCTGATTTGCAGTTCTATCGATCACTACAACTATAAAACCGCTCAGCAAAAACAAATGCAATTTGTTGAAAAAAGATGCCGGTGTGTTAGTTCACTAACGCGTACCAGTTGACACGTATATGTTTTGACGTATGAGTCAGAGAAGTACCGGCGAGTGCGGCCGGCTGCTTTCGATGAGCCTGCGTTCGTTGCTGAAAGCGAGTCGCATCGATGGTCATCGCTCCTTGTGCGGACACCGTACACAAGAAAAAACGGTTATTTTAAATTAACGGATGTCCAGACTATACTTTACAGTAATTCTTACACGTTGGAATTGCGTGTGCTTAAACCAAGAAGCACCGGTGGCATGTACTACACGGACTCGGCCGGTACGCTAGGCCTAACGCTCGCTGGGAGCCGCACTGGGTTGGACCGATCTCGGCGCAGATGAGTTGCGATGGTTGAAGTTTCTGCATTTCGGCCTCGGAACCTTTTTAACTGTTCCCTAACGTATAGGTGAAGTAAGTGGAAGTGCAAGAATTGCCCGAGATGCGTTTCCGGTGTGGCGATATCGAACGACGGCTGTTTTTCTGGCCTCAGTTGGGAGGGATCGCGAAGCCAGAGCTCATTTACTTCTTGCCAACTGCACGGCGATGTAACGATTTGCTCTGTATGTTCAGACCGACGCCTCGAGACTTATAAATGTTACAATATGAAGTCATTACCGCAACACATCACGGATGCAAAACTGATATATATGCGCGGCATGCACGAAATGTGTATTCATTGCTGCTATCTGCTCCGCAAAAATTAACGACGCTATTGGCACTGCATGAATAAAAAAAAGCATGCTAGAAAGAAAAATGATCAGCGTTGGATGCTCTTGGTTATTAACATATTTTTCTCCACATTCGACAGGGAAACATTAAAATTGACCGTGATTTCACATATCACGTATATCATGAAAATAGTGCGCATCTCATCGTCTTTCTCTGCCGCTAGAATTTGTGACACATGTTTGGGACCCGTTAGGATAGCATCTGGCGGTACCATCGAATGAAACATTCGATATTGAATCATACCAAAGCATTCCGCCGCGCACAATACTGAAAGCAGCGCGCGGCACTGGCAGAAACAGTACAGGCTCCAGTATGTGCCAGCACACGCCAGTGAGAATTCCAGCGTCTCCAGCGCTTCCCAGTGAGCGCCAGCGTCACAGCGGCAAAGCCAGTGCCGATACCAGTGCCACCCAGCTCTTTCCCAGTGCGTTCACTGGAGTCCCAGTGAATCCGAGCGTATACCAGTGTTCTCAGTGCGACCCAGTGCCAAAAAACGTACTGGTATCACGCTGGGGGTACTGGAACGACGCTGGTTTTTGCAATAGGGTATGGAACAAATTTTGTTTGCCCAGTTTCATATAGTGTGACACAGTAGTATGCATGACACACTTATTAGACAGAGATACAATTGAGCTCCCGCATTTTTTTCTTGCTGCGACACACATAGAAAAGCAGTCACAGTCATAGGCGTGTACACGGGGGGCGCCCCGCCCCCTAGTCACGAAGGGGAGGAGAGGGGCGAAGTCTGCCCTGTACTTTGACTTTGGGTGCTGCGCTGCGACGAATCTTCGCTCCTCCTGTGGGGGAACCCTGCGCACGCCTATGGTCACAGTGACCCATAAATTAGCTCCCAGAACTGGTCACTGCTTTATGAAGATGAAAAGAATCCTATGTAAAAGCATACCACCAAAGCCTGCGTTGCCGAATAAGGGAACAGCCGTAGAACAGCTGATGTGTGGTTATGAATCTGCATTTTCGTTCTGAGGTGCCATTGCTCAGCGTCAATTATATTTGTTGCAGCGATTTAGCTGCATGCCAACCTGCAATATATAAATGGAATTCTATAATACGCGACAAAATTACGAATTGCAGTTGCAACAAACTCAGAACATGCAGCATTCAACTGCACGGGTGTATTGCATTGTTTTCGCTGCTACTATAACCACACCATGGGCGTAGCCAAGGGGGTGGTTGGGGGGGTTCAAACCCCCCCGAAATTTTTCAGTTTTGCTTGCGTATATAGGCACGCACACATACAAACGCACGCACGAACACACATAAAGTATGGTTGAACCCCCCAGCCCCCCCCGAAAAAAATTTCTGGCTACGCCCCTGAACCACACGAGTTTAAAATGATCATTTTGAAAGTGTCGCCGATTTGGTCCAGCTTGCTATGCGTCGCGATCGTACACTGCCTGCGCAAGGAGTGGCGCGGGTCCAGACAGACAGACGCGCACGATTACATTTATTTTTATAATGTAATATAATGTAATTTTATAATTTAACCGTGCCGGCAGCACAATAACGGCGAAGTGGGCTACATGCAGCAAACAGGCGTCGCATACAACAAACCGGCGCCGATTATCGCTCATTTTATCGTTGTACAACCCCGCACGCACACGCAAAGGAAAAACTAAAACAAGCCGACAGCCGACACCCTGACCTTTCGGTCACTGCCCTCCCACAACGGAATTTTCAAATTGCAGCTAGGGATCACCTCCTCTTATCGCATCGCTCGCTACAAGAAGAAAAAAATGTTGCCATCGCCAAAAATATGATATTGCGGAAAACAAACTTCAATGCGAGAAAAATCATTGAACCGCACGCACTGTCAATGATCGCAGGCTGCAGCAACTGCGCTCGCATTGCACTGCATGCAATAAGTTCTCTCGCTGTGTGTTGCGCGCCGGGTGAAGGAAACACCGAGGGATAAAAGCATCAAATAAAAACACAAAAGAACAATGTAAAATTTCATAAAGATTTCAAATGGCGATTCTGACACATTTGCCTAGGCAGTCGATATACGAACTGCGCATAAGCGTTTCACACAGAGGAATCTTTGCACGTACGCTCACACGATCGTAAGTATAGTTTTACACATTCCTGATTCTAAACTCCTCTCGGACACGGCCAGTAACAGTACGCGTTTACAAAACGCGTACTAAGTATTTCGGTCATGCCTTCACAACGCTTGATCGTAGATCGAAGCTGACTCTGCAGCGAGTTGAATAACGCCCACACACACACCGAAATAACGCAGAAAGGTCATTCAAAAACTTACCGTAGGTCCTCGGCTTCAAAAGTGAATGTGACCGACGACTCCGCATGAATTGCGCGGCCGCGGGTCAAAATGGCTACAGGAAGCAACGGAACCGACGGAACGACGCCGCTCGAGACGCACGCTTCGCACACTGCACAGTCCGGAATCTGACGGGCTCCTCCGGCATGCACGTAGTTCGGCAGGCTCTGCGGCGCTAACGTGCGGTTACTCCGAACAAAAAATTCGGCAGATCCCACGTACCGTGGGAATCGATGTTATGCGAAGCATGCACGGGATGGTGACTGTGGCGTAATTTTTCACATAGAGCTAAACGTAACGGAATGACGTTAGAGAAATCTGGAAGTGGTAGACGCACACTCATATGTTGAAGAGTCGCGTATGTATTATGTAAACAGTTGTTTACAATTGCGTGACGATGCTATTAACAACATGGGTGTTACCAACACCAGACGTGGTAAGCTGATATGTATAGTGATTTTTGTTGGGGACTAAAAAGCCACACACATATAAGCAACGGCAAAGTGTGCGTGTTTAACAACGTTAGTGTATAGTGAGAGACCACATGGCCTGTCCGTGTTTACATCTGTGCGCGGCTGTGAATTATGTAACTATTGCAGCCGCCGTGAAGTAAAGACATGTAGAGTCACGTTTCCCCGGGACGCCGCTCTCGCCATGTATTGTAAACAAGAGAGCGACGGCAACAAGAAGCTAGCGGCAACATGCGCCTTCGGCAGCTTCCTTGAAGAAAGTCTTCGAGATCGGCCAATCTCGGGTCTTCGCAGCGAGGACATCCGATGCCGTCTGCTGTCGTTACTGAACAAGGAGGCGACATGGGAACGAGTTCTAAACATCGCCACCGCCATGGAAACCGCAAAGAACGACACGAAAGAAATTCTCCCAGCTCCTGCGGACGTCAACTGGCAGAACAAGCCGACGCCTAAAAGGAAGCCAATCAGCGAAAGCAAAACAGCGTCCACAATAGGGACTGCCACCTGTAAACCAGGGAAGCCGCGGAAAGAGGGACTTTTTGGCGAGAGACAAGGAAAATGTTTCAGGTGTGGGGATGAGCATTTTGCTAGGGCATGTCCATTTTAGCAGAGTCAGTGTTTCAAATGTTCGAAAAAGGGCCATGTTGCTAAAATGTGTCGAACTAAACAAACGTATTGCATTGGCAAAGAGGTTACAATGGAACTTGAACAGGATCAGCAGTGTCTCTAATGTCGGAAAGCGAATTCGAAATATGTTTTCCCGATGCTGAGTGGTCCGCAACTGATGTGCGCTTGGGCACATACAACGGAACACCTGTAAATGTGAAGGGTTTCGCGCAAGTTGATGTGAGCTGTGGCACACAGCGCCATGAGCTGCCGCTGGTAATAGTCAAGCATGAATCGGGCTTGAGGATGGCAACACTTTTTGGGCGTAACTGGTTGTCGAAAATAAGGTTAGATTGGTCAGAAGTCGTACCTGTGTACAACATTCAGACAGAAAATTCTCTCTTGAAAAAGTACCATGAAATATTTGCAAAAGGATACGGTACAATCAAGGGCTTCAGTGGGAGCATTGTTCTGAAAGAGAATGTGTCACCCCTTTTAACGCGATAGCGTTAGAGAGCTCGTGTCGCAGAAATTCCGCCGTCGGCGTCGGCACCGTTGGTTGTGAGCGAAAAATCGTCCGTGAGCGAAAAATCGAGGAAGAAGCAAATAAAATAAAGAATAAAGTTTTCGGTCCTATTGAGGATCGAACACGGGCCGTTCGCGTGGCAAGCAGGTGTCCTACCACAAAGCCACGATGTCACATGCAGCTGCTTCGGAAAAAAAACACTACATAAATGCCACGTAGTGGAAGGAGTCTCCTTCACGCATTTTGTTCGACAGGTGTCACGACGAAAACGAGCCCATTCAGCGATTTGTAGGCGCATTTGGGAGGCCATCAAACTACGTCGAAAAAGGCCGGGATAGTGCAGCCATCGCCGCTAAACACACATGAACTTTCAAACAGCTCTAAAAATGGACAACTATGTCCATCTAGCGGAAAACATATCAAGCCTACGCCCGCTTTGCAGAGGAGGCGTTGATCAAGCAAACAGCAAACGCTAGATAATGTGCTGCCACCTGTGAGGCATTGTGAGACCCTTCATGGCCTCCGAGATGGCAAGCGCGGGGCGTATATCTTAGAGGCCATGCGACTCTTGCTTTAGATGAAAAACCTGTATGTACCATTCGCGCGCGCGCGCGTGTGTGTGTAACAATACACATTAATAAGTATGCACTTTGTGGTTGAAGTGCGCACTAGGGGCCGGATTTCGCTATTGCGTTCAACTCTTAAAGGCGAAGCTTAAGGGTCCCCCAATTTTTTGGAAGGCTAGACTAGTTTCATGCGCAATGTTGGAACAAGTTGAAAAAGAATTGCGTGATATTGAGAGAGCTTGCATCGTATATCGAGTCGAGCAGAGTGAATGGGCGACCCCTCTTGTGATAGTGCCAAAGAAAGACAATTTTGTTAGGATATGTGGGGACTACAGAGTTACTGCAAATCCGCGTATACAGGTGGCTCAGTACCCACTGCCTTTACCGGAGGACATCTTTGCATCTGTAGTAGGAGGCACAAATTTCACAGTTCTAGATCTCGCTAAGGCTTACCTGCAACTTCAACTTGATGAACGCGTCCAAGAGCTATTGACAGTGAACACTCATTTGGGTCTTTTTAGATTTAAAAGACTGCCCTACGGAGTAGCAAGCGCTCCGACGATGTTCCAAGCAGTAATGGACCAGATTTTACGAGGAATCCCTCGCACTGCATGCTACATAGATGATGTACTTATTTCAGGAAAAGATAAGCAAGAGTGCTACGAAAGAACCGAAAAAGTGCTTATGAAGCTACATGATCATGGAATCCGCGTTAATGCAGAAACATGCTCGTTCTTTCAAAGCAAAGTGCACTATCTGGGACACGTGAATGACAAGAATGGGTTGCACCCAGCACCAGAAAAGGTGGAAGCTATCATGCATGCTCCACAGCTAAAGGATGTTACGCAGCTCAAAGCATTTCTTGGCCTCGTTAACTTCTATGCGAAGTTCATGCCAAATCTGGCAACTCTACTTGAGCCATTACGCAACTTGTTACGCAACGAAAGTGCATGGAAATGGTCAAGCCAGTGTGACAAGTGTTTCAGAGAATGCAAAGAATTGCTTTGTAATAACCAGCTATTGGAGATTTATGATGTCAGAAAAGATTTGCGTCTGACATGTGCTGCGTCTGCATACGGCTTAGAGTCACTGCTGTCTCATGTAGGAAAACTTTGGTTTGGGCGAGCTGGTTCATCGTCAAACTTCTTTGGAGCAGCGCTAAGGAACGCATGGACAAAGACACATATAGTAGACGCCACGGGCGCTGACTTACAACCGAAAGAGCATGACTTGCAGTCATGCTCTTTCCGAAAGTTTCTGTGCCCAAGTTCTGAGATTAAAGCTCGCGGGTTACCCCCTAGGACTTATCACTACCGTGTGTGAGTACCTCCAGCAAAATATTAAACGTTCGAAAGCAAAGGACAAGCCTAACAAAGCGGACATGCCGGTCAAGGTCATCCCATATATACACCAAGTGTCGCACAATATTAAACGAATAGCACCGAAGCACAACGTCCAGGTTGTTTTTTCCGCTCCTTGCAAACTCTCAAAGTTGTGTGCCTTGACTAACAGTAAGAAGCGACATGTTTGCGTCACGCAACACCGGAACAAGTTTACAGTGGGTGTTTTTAATGTCGTCTACAGCAGTCCCCTGAGTTGCGGTCGCCGCTACATCGGTTAGACTGGCCGATGTTTCAACGAGAGATATAGAGAACATAATTTGAACGTGCGCAATCAAACTGGAGGATTTCTGGGTGAGCATTGCAAATGCTGTTGTTGTACCCCTGATTTTTAACATACCCAGTTCCTTAAGAGAGCGAAAGATAAAATTGAGCGCGAAATCATGGAAGCTTTTTTGATGCATAAGGCAGGTGACAACTGCGTTAGCAGGCCTTCAATCGTTTTGTCTGGCGCTGAGATTAATTATCTCAAAGGTTTTATTTAAGCGCGGTTCTCGCTTACACTTCACTTCTGTTTTCATGTAATCTTTCGTCGTTTTATGCTTTTACAGGCGAAGCGTCCGCCAGTTGTTATTTTAAGTGCGAATGCACTTTATAAGCGACCCTGAATCCGCCGTCCCATAGCAACGGCGCGAGGAAAGGAGAGGAGCGTCTGTAGCAACGGCGCAGCGACGTCACAGCCCACGTGACTGCGCGCGCTCCGCCTCCTCATCGCGGTTTGCGCGGGCGCGCGCCGGCTCCGCACCGCTCTTCTAGGTGGCATTGGGTGCAGTGCTTCGCCGCTCCTTCTCTCGCCGTTCGCTCTCCCTCCTCCCTGCGCCCCACTCTCCCGTCCGCTGGCTGGGCGCCTCTCGAAATGTGTGCTCGAGACGCCGCTGTGAAACGCCAACGGCGACCACAAGGCTGAGATTATGGCCGTCAGGTACAATGACAACACAAACAGGTGCTGATGAATGTGTAAATAAATGGTTACGGTACAAATCCTCGTCTCGTCATTAATTTACGCCATTAAAATTACTGCGCCGTGTACTCTCGGCGCAAGAAATGCATTCGCATTTCCTCACGATTCCCTTCGGGGAGGTGGGGGCATTTTTTTTCTTTTTTTTTTCTCTCTTGCACGCATGCTCCATGTGAAATGCCTCTGCTATAGCTGAACGATTTGTTAAGATTGTTCTTTATCGCTGCTTGTTAGTTCTGGGAAAACGTGGCTGTCACAACGAGCGATTATGGCACATATAAATGCACTGGAAAAGGCAATAAAGTTCAGTTGTAAGTCAGCGCCCGTGGCGTCTACTATGTGTCTTTGTCCGTGTGTTCCTTAGCGCTGCCCCAAGCAAGTTCGGCTGTCTCATGTGGTTGATGGTCATGAAAAACCTGTTGCCTTTGCGTCTCGATCAATGACCCTAACTGAGCGCAATTATGCACAAATCGAGAAAGAGGGACTTGCCATTATTTTTGGAATCAAGAAATTTCACAAGTACTTGTATGGTCGCAAGTTCGAAATTTTCACTGATCACCAGCCACTGACTGCTCTTTTTGACCTAAGCGTCCAGCAAGCTCTGTGGCTGCTGCGCGAGTGCACCGTTGGTTACACGTACTCTCAAATTACCGCTACCAGGTCGCGTATAAGGCAGGACGTACGATTGCCAACGCTGATGGTTTGTCGAGGCTCCCCCTGCCTGAAACTACTGAAGAGTCTGAAAGCATTTTTTTTATTTTGCACCGATACAAGACCTTCCTGTCACAGCTAAAGAGGTTGAGTAAAGAGAGACAGCCAGAGATGAAGTCCTTCGCATTGTACGTGAATTCACATGGAGCGGTTGGCCAAAGTTTCTGACGAGCTAAAGCCGTACTTTGTAAGGAAGTTAGAAATGAGTGTTCACATGGGTTGTTTAGTGTTGAATAACAAAGTTGTGATTCTCTGGTCTGGTGGCCTGCTATTGACCGCAGTATTGAGGAAATCTCTAGAAAGCGTGATATTTGTCGGAGTGTTGCTTCGTTCGGTCAGCCCACTCCATTGAAACTATGGAAATGGTGTGAGAATGCGTGGGAGAGAGTACACTTAGATTTTGCAGAAAAAAATGGCAAATCATTTCTCCTTGCTGTGGACTCCCATTCGAAGTGGCTAGAGTTAAAAATCATGAACTCCACAACAGCGCAAAAGACAATCGAAATAGTGAGATCTATGTTTGCTGCATATGGATTGCCACACGAAATTGTTACAGACGATGGCCCTTAGTTCAAAGCTCAAGAATTTGAGGACTTTCTAAAAGCAAACGGTGTGAAACACACGCTAACTCCTCCTTACCACCCACAATTAATTGGCGCGGCAGAAAGAGCTGTACAAACGCTGAAGAAGTCGCTTCTGCTGCAGGGAGTAAGTGACCAAAAGAAAAACCAGCAAACAACACTACAACAACAAGTGGATAACTTTGTGTTTGGGTACAGATCCTCCCCATACATTCATAGGGAAGACGCCAGCTGAATTGTTCTTGAGAAGGAAACTGCGCATGCGGCTCTCAATGCTAAAACCAGACCTTGCACGAAAAATGAACGAAAAAACAACTCACATAAAGGAGAGCGCAGACAAATACCGAGGTCGCTCAAGACAGTTTGAAAAAGGGGATCTCGTTTACGTAAGAAGCGTTCGAGGTGAAATCGTTAAGTGGTTTCCCGGAAAGATAGTCAACAGAAGGTCAGCCATGACATACCTAGTGTTTATTTCGGGGCAAGTAAGATTCTGCCACGTGGACCATTTGTGCAGACGCAGCGTGCCAGGCGATATCAATTTTCTCAAAGAAAAATGCGAATTTTTTTAGTAGGCTAAATGCTTTGTGTCAAGGGAGTGAGCACGATCTCAGAAGCAGCACGTAATTGAGTGTACTCTCTCATGTGCGAGACCGTTGTTCTAATAAAAAGATCGCCAGGCCTGCGCGGAACACGCAGCACGGTCACAGCGAAAGCTGGAAGCGCGGACTTTGTAGAGCCCGTCGTAGAGTCTCTTGGGGCAACTAATACAAGTACACATGCAAGGTACCCACTACGTCATAAATCATCGCCATTTTTCTGAAGTAGCGAAGTTCCCACTATGCAATTCTTCCTTATTTTTCGGAGAATCGTGGTAACCGCTACACATCTGTAAGGCATGTGCACTTTGTGCTGTGGCTGATAAAGATCTATGGCTCAGCACTTTGCAGTGAGTGGGAAGCAGTGTTGCGGAATGGGTACCTTCATTCCATTCCAATTCCATTCCGGGGAATTAGAACTTACCGCCATTCCATTGCTTTCGACTCCTCGGAATGGAAAAACTTAGCCCATTCCCACTCTGGGAATGGCCGGGCAGTTCAGTTCCATTCCTGTACTTCTTCAACGTAGGAAAGGCATCTTCATAGTTTTATCGAGTTAAGACTGAACACCCCATAAAGCTGATGTCATCAGATGCATTAAGAACTGCAAAAGTACGCAAAACACGTTACCAAGGTCGAGGGATAGTAGCTTGGTGAGCTATCTCGTGCAGTACAACTACCCCACTAATTCTCATAGGGGCATTTCTCGCGCTACCTATAGTATTTGGATGGTTAGCGTGTTTGAACGAATGGTGGTGTTTTAATATTGTTTAAGCTTAAATGTGCTCATGCTAAAATGACGATATAGCGTATTTTTATACAAAAGTAGTATTCAAGTAGGCTAAGCAGTTTTGCCACGCGTCTGGAGCGGTCGTGAATATGGAGAAATCTAATATTTGGTTAATGGGAAACAAAACCCTCTAGATCTACTGGTATTAGTTGGAACCGTGCACCGCTTGAGCACCTTGTGCCTTTGCATCGAATACGGAACACTGGGCCGCACTGCTCGTCAGCACTCACGCATGTCAAGCGCTCCTCGCAAGCATGGATGGGGTGAGGAGAACTTTCTGTGCTAGCCTGTGCGCAGGTATGCACTGTCTTCCTTGTCGCAAATGTTATTTACGTGTGTCAGGTACTAAACTGCTCGTGAGATAAAGATCAGTCTGTGCATAGAGTATTCGCCACTTTCGTGTGGGGGTATCAATGGGAACCAACGCGCAGGGGCAATTTGTTTCTCCCTTCGGTATCTGCTGGGATAATCCATTTGTTTGTGCACTAACTTATGCCTCGGTTTGTAGTAGGCGCGTTGCTTATAAATTTACCGTGCTTGTAATCAGCGAAGCCATCTTAAAAATACTGCTTTATTGTTAATTTCGAGGCTCTGACTTCATAACGTTTGAAAACGTGCTCTATTTTTGGGAAAAAACCGTAATTCCGTTCCCATTCCATTCTGTGCAAAATGCACTGAATAACATTCCGATTCCATTCCTCCAAGCGTTCTCCCCATTCCATTCCGGGGTCGAGAAAATGTGGAATGATTCCGGAGTCATTCCAATTCTGGTGGGGCAACTCCGCAAAACTGGTGGGAACCATTAAACCACACACTCTTTGCGCTATTAGCATTGTGTGATGACTGGTTGTTATTTCATTCTTCTGCCACGCTATATGACGCCTGTATGACGACATGACGCCTGTATACAGCATTTCTGCAAAGGAGTTGCAAGCACCAGCGTGGCACTTTGGTGGAAGACCCGACTGCCACGCAGAGGGGCGGGTTTAAATCCCATCCAATCACAGAAATTTGTTCCTACTTAAATTTTTTCTTATATCACGTGATAGCGGACACGGACACCGGCGGCGATGGGCAACTGTGGCGCCAAAATCAGCTCTTCTTATCTCATAACAGCTTTCGCTGTAACAAACTTCAGCGCCGACAATGCCCTCTCCCCTTTGGCCTGCGTGACAGGCACGCAAATGTCCACTTGTGTTAATATTGCCATCCCATGCTCTATCATCTGTGTCATCGTCCCTGGCAACACCTGACGTCACGACCGCGAGGGAACTTACGGAGCTCGTGCGCAGTATTGTACGCGAGGAGCTGCAAAAGCTGCACGCAGCGTCTCCTCCGCCTCATGTGGCTGCTCTAACGGATGTTGTCCGCGAAGAGGTCCGGCACCTGGTCCAACCGTTGGTGGCTCCGCCGCCAGCAGAGGCTCCTCTTTTAACGTACGCGGAGGCGTTACGTACTCCTGCACCGGCAGTCGGCTATCCGTCTCGTCTGCCCACCCAACAGGCGACGCCGTACTACTCAAGCCGACCGCATTACGAGAACCCACGACTCAATGTTCGGAAATCCAGTGTGTGGCGCGCTCCCGACAATCGGCCCCTTTGTTACCATTGTGGTGAACCAGGTCACGTCTACCGCGAGTGTACGTACCGACACATGGGCCTTCCTGGCTTTCGTCCAGATGCTCGTCGACCGCGGGATGGTGAGCGGCCCCGTGCTATCGCCGAGTACTTGGCAAGCCAGCAGTCCCCCACCTTTCAGAGACGCCAATCCCGCTCACCGTCTCCCCGGCGCTCCGTGTCACCTGGCCAACACTCGACCTTTGCCGACGTCGTTGCGGGACGATCGCCTAGGTCCCCAAGCCCACGCCGGGGAAACTAGGAACAGCGACCTCCGGGGGTGAGGCCGCTGTCGATCGACCGTTAAAAGACCCTCCTCCGAACTGCCTACCGACATCCGACGACTCCCTTTCGCAGACGTATACCCTCGACGACAGACGTGTATCTGCTGACATCTCCATTCTTGTCGACAACCACCCAGTAACTGCTCTGGTAGACACGGGCGCCGATTACTCCGTTATCAGCGCTGACCTCGTTGCTCAGCTGAGAAAGGTAACGACACCGTGGGGACATGGACCTAACCTCCGGACAGCAGGCGGTCACCTATTGACACCAATTGGGAGATGCACTGCCCGGCTCCAAATACGTGAGTCGACATACATTGCCTCTTTCGTCGTGTTGCGTGAATGCTCCCGAAGAGTTATTCTCGGAATGGATTTCCTCCGCGAGCACGGAGCCGTTATTAACCTTCGAGACCTGCTTATAACGTTTTCGGACGACCATGCTCCCAGACAAAAAGATACCAATACGCAGAAAACTGCGCTTCGAATTGTTGACGATACCATCACACTTCCGCCGCGAACCAGTATGTTTGTAACTGTGGAGAGCGACTGCGATAATAGCAGTAATGGTATCGCCGAAGCGAACCTGTCGGTGCTCTTGGCTCGGCAAATCTGCGTCGCCCGCGGTATCGTCCAACTGAAACGTAGGATCACTCAGCTCTTGATCACGAATTTCAGCGGCGAATACCAACACTTGACAAAGCGAACAGCAATCGCTCACTTCGAAGCCATTGGCGACGAAGCATTTTCTACAATTGCTCCGATTGCCGCAGCCGCCGAATGTGACACTGCAGTGGCCAGCACAGTCGATGTGAATCCGAAGCTCACATGCGTGCAGAAGGAGCAGCTACGCACTATGTTACGCACGTTTAGTGACTGTTTTGCGTCCACTTCAAAAATCAAGCAGACCCCAACCGTAAAGCACCGCATTATAACGGACCCTACAGAACGACCGGTACGACAGCAGGCCTACCGGGTGTCGCAAAAAGAACAAGAGGTGATACGTTCTCAGGTGAAGCAGATGCTCGACGATGACATAATCCAACCCTCGACCAGTCCATGGGCGTCCCCCGTCGTACTTGTAAAAAAGAAGGACGGCACTCTTCGATTTTGCGTGGATTACAGAAAACTCAACACAGTGACGAAGAAAGACGTCTACCCTCTTCCACGCATAGACGACTCACTGGATCGACTTCGACATGCCCGATATTTCTCATCCATGGATTTGCGAAGCGGCTACTGGCAGATTGAGGTCGATGAACGGGACCGTGAAAAAACAGCGTTCATAACTCCCGACGGCCTCTACGAATTTAAAGTGCTACCGTTCGGCCTGTGCTCTGCTCCAGCGACGTTCCAAAGGATGATGGATACCGTGCTGTCAGGCCTGAAGTGGGAATCGTGCCTTGTCTATTTAGACGACGTCGTTGTTTTTTCGCAAACATTCGATCAACATTTACAGCGACTTCAGTCCGTCTTCGTCGCAATTCGCAAAGCAGGCCTATCACTAAAACCGGAGAAATGTCATTTCGGCTACGACGAACTAAAGTTCCTCGGCCACCTTGTCAGTCACGATGGCATTCGGCCAGACCCAGACAAGACAATGGCTGTTGCTGCATTTCCCCCACCTTCCAACAAACGTGATGTGCGCCGATTTTTAGGCCTCTGCGCATACTACAGGCGCTTTGTGCAGAATTTCGCGAACATCGCCGAACCCCTCACCCGCTTAACGAAAGAGGATATTCCTTTTGTCTGGGGTCCCGAGCAAAGAGACGCTTTTTCCGAGCTTCAGCGGCGCCTCCAGACTGAGCCCGTACTAGGACACTTTGACGAAGATGCCGCCACTGAACTGCACACTGACGCAAGCAACATCGGTCTTGGTGCAGTGCTCGTCCAGTGGCAAGATGGCGTCGAGCGTCCCATTGCCTATGCTAGTCGCATTCTGTCATCTGCGGAAGCTAACTACTCGACCACAGAGAAGGAATGCCTTGCTGTTATCTGGGCGATATCAAAGTTCCGACCGTATCTATATGGCCGTCCGTTCAGAGTCGTCACAGACCATCATGCCCTCTGTTGGCTGGCCAATCTCAAGGACCCTTCAGGGCGTCTCGCGAGATGGAGCTTGCGCCTTCAAGAATTTGACGTTACAATCGTCTACAAGTCTGGCCGGAGACACGCTGATGCCGATTGCCTTTCGCGCGCTCCACTTGCAACTACATCAAGCGATGATGATACCGAAGGCCGTTTTCTTTGTGCTGTCAGTGAATCTGACTTGGCCCAACAACAACGGAACGATTCAGAGCTTGAACAACTTATTAAATACCTTGAAGGCCGTAGCTCGAGACCTCCGCGGGCATTCGCGCGTTCAGAATCATTCTGTCTCCGTAATAACATCCTCTACAAAAAGAACTTCAAACCTTATGCGACTGAACACCTGCTCGTCGTTCCATCGGTGCTGCGTGCCGACATTTTATCTGCCTGCCACGATGAGCCTTCGTCCGGCCACATGGGATTCGCGCGTACCCTTGCTCGGATTCGTCAGCGCTACTACTGGCCAAAGCTCACTCAGGATGTCAAGCATTACGTAAAAAGGTGTAATGATTGCCAGCGTCGTAAAGCCCCACCTATGCGCCCAGCTGGTTTCCTCAAGCCTGTTGCACCGCCAGCAGAGCCGTTTCAACAAATCGGCATGGACTTGCTCGGGCCCTTCCCGAAGTCTCATGACGGCAACCGCTGGATCGTAGTCGCTACTGACTATTTGACGAAGTACTGCGAAACAAAAGCCCTACAACGAGGCACTGCCAATGAGATTGCGTACTTCTTCGTGAACAACATCGTCCTCCGCCATGGAGCGCCAGCAGTTGTCATCACTGACCGTGGAACAGCTTTTACAGCGCAAATGATGCAAGACGTCATGAGGCTTAGCGGAACCGCTCATCGCAAAACTACCGCATAGCATCCGCAAACCAATGGTCTTACGGAGATAATAAACAGGACCCTCGCTGACATGCTCTCTATGTACGTTCACCAAGACCACAAAAACTGGGATGACGTTCTACCATACATTACGTTCGCTTACAACACTGCGGTTCAAGAGACTACGGGGTTCACCCCTTTCCGGTTGCTTCACGGCCGAGAAGTAATTACGATGCTGGATGCCATGCTGTTACCCGACAGCTGTTACATTACCACCGATGCGAACGACTTTATCCGGCTCGCAGGCGCTGCTCGCAAGCTTGCACTCGAGCGAATCCAAAACCAGCATCACATCGACTCCCAGAGGTACAATTCTCGTCATCGCGAGGTTATTTACCAGCCCGGTGATCAAGTGTGGCTGTGGATTCCTATTCGCCAAAGGGGCCGCTCGGAAAAATTACTCCACCGCTACTTCGGTCCTTATCGAGTTCTACGTCGCCTCAGCGACGTCAACTACGAAGTCCTGCTTGAAAGCACGGCTCGCCGATCTCGTCGTTTAAAGCAAGCAGACATTGTGCATGTATCGAGGATGAAGCCGTACTACCCCCGTTGACTATTCAAGTCTACTTGGATGATCGTTCGAACACCTCGACACTGCTACATCATTTGTGCGTGTGTGCGTGTGCGATTATTTTCTGTTTTATTCACCATTAAGCATCGGGACGATGTTTTTTTTTGGAAGGGGAGTAATGCCACGAGCATGGGATGGCATTTGCGCTATTCTACTGTGTGTATGTGCCACTGTAAAACTGACGAGAGGAGAAGGAAGTGGAGAAGACGAAGAAGTCGTGTTTTTCCTGTGTCGGTTCAGCTCGACGTCCTGGTGCCCCGACAGACAGAGGTTCTGTACCGTTCGTAATAACGTGACAATATAAATATCTCTGGTTGCCACTGTTTTCGTTTTTCGCACAATTTCAACATATCTTTGCTTTGGAATTCCTGCCTGAGATATGCTCACATTGCATGAGCTCTGTTTTTCCGGATTGCGAAGTTTTCTCATGAACCGAAAAACGATTGAAAAAATTTCGGTTTCACTCCGGAATGAAATAATAGATAAAGTTTTGGTTACGTTTTGGTTCCGGTCAAAAATATTGTCTTTTTCGTTTTTCGTTTTCGGTTTTTGTTCCGTTCCGACACCCTGCTCACAACACAAAATATCTTTGGTCTCGTTTTATTGTCCTCGTTTCCGAAAACCAACATTTTCATCAAATGTCGTGCGATACAGGCTCAGGAGACTAACAGAAGTGATCAACAGGAGATTAACATACACGTGTTCATGATCACTAAACAACACGAAAGTTCTCGGCAAAGTTAAGAACTTAAAGAACAGTGGAATAAAAAACACCATGACGCCAGGGCACATATTAAACACACAATTTTTATACTGACAAAGGTGAGGTAGAGCTTCTGATATATGCGCGCGGTATTTCACAAAATTATCATAACTAACAAAATTGAACATTCACTGAATGCAAAACAATGAAAGCAGTTGAAATACCTAAAAATAGAATAATAACGTAGGGATCATTTTAAAGATGTCAAAATGAACTCCACATATAACACAACTAATATTGGCCGTACTTTATTGACTACATTTCCAAAAACGTTGATTTTCACAGAACTAGTTATGATAAACGCGGAGAAAATGAACGGATGATATCGGATTCATGGCATCTCTTTTTGAAATGCGCCGATTGTGCAATGCTTCAGCTTTTCTCTCGGCGCACCGATCAGCTGTGTGGCGTTCCGGAATACTTTAAAAACGCTTCCACCCTGAAGAAAAGGGACCAATTCTAATCAGATAAAGAGCGTTGTCGACTCGTGCAGAAGTGAGCTCGTTTGTTTGTCTCAGAGCAGCACAAATTTTCACACATATACGTAATGTCTCACAAACGTGGTTATAGGCGATGACGAGCAATTAACCAATGCAAAGCGCACACTCAAGCACGCAGTTCTGTGAGAGTTGTAAACCTGTAACTATAGTTACGTCGCATGGGCTTCATGTCCGCTGCTTGTTCGTATAATGATTTAAATGCAGCATCGTGCCCTGTTCAAATCAGTCATTTTTGAAAACATTAACTGTAGCCCCAATGCAGAGAACAGCTACTCGGTATGGACGTGAATTCAAATTGACACAATGAAAACCGCGACTCAAAGGGCACGCTCACCTGTCGTTCTTTTGGGGGCCGGCACATATATCCCGGGACTTGTTCTGGAAGTATTCGAGCAACAAAGCACTATGCACGAACAGCGCGAGTCGTAAAACATCGCGTCCCACAAGCACACAGCGAGCGAGCACCATCAAACGGCCGAGCGACGACGGCTAACGCAAGCCTTACCAACGCCAGACACGAAACTTTCTAACGGTTTTCAAAGTCGGCGGCGCCAGCCAGCAAGACGGCGGAAAGCGCGCCTCCCGGAGGAGAGGGAGCTGATCCCGCCAGAGAGGGGGTTGAAGAGAGTTCGGAGAAAAAAGATGGAACGCAGATTTTAACTCTGATCCCAGTCCATGGATGGCACCTCAATTTGCCATACCAGTCACGTGGGTTTCTTTCACTGGCCTGGTGCAGCACTGACCATGAGAGCAACACACGGTGAATCGGACGACGTTGAGAGCGGGCCTGCCGATCAAATTTCGCCAGCTGGGGTCCACTAACGCAGATATACACATAGTCCATCAATCAATCAATCACGTTTAATCTCCGCCGGAATGCGTCAGCTGAGGACAAGATTGAGCCCGCAATGCGAACGGTACTTGGTCGTAGTTTACGATAGCCGTGGAGCGAGCGCAGCCCCGTGTATGCAACGAGGCCGACACGTACAGTGGCCATGGAAGAACTGTGGTGCGATCTTGTACGCGTTACAAAATAAACACGGAGGCGTGGCATGACAACCGGCCGCACGTGACCGCACGCGATTGGTCAATGCAGAGCCGTGACGTCTGTCGCGGTTCAAATGGGCCATTCGCGTGCGGTCACGTGCGGCTGGTTGTCATGCCACGCCTCCGTGTTTATTTTGTAACGCGTACAAGATCGCACCACAGAAGACCTCCCCACCGATTGGGCTACCAGAATTAACAAGTCTCCTCTTGCACCTTATGAAGGACATACTGTGTAATCAGCGCGTAATTTTAAAGAAAAGACGATGTATCGGTTACCGCTAAGACCGTCTATGTACGCCACCCAGTCTGGCAACGCGCTCGAGCACTACCGGTGCGCAAGCAATAAACATCAGTGGTGCGATCTTGTACGCGTTACAAAATAAACACGGAGGCGTGGCATGACAACCAGCCGCACGTGACCGCACGCGAATGGCCCATTTGAACCGCGACAGACGTCACGGCTCTGCATTGACCAATCGCGTGCGGTCACGTGCGGCCGGTTGTCATGCCACGCCTCCGTGTTTATTTTGTAACGCGTACAAGATCGCACCACTGATTCTTGATGACCGCCACGGGGATGTATTATAACGGTGTTCTATAGCAGTCTCTGCTGAACCTCTTGGGGCCTGCACAGCTGGCTTCTCGGTGGTTTGTTGGCTGGACGACGCTCTAGGCTCATCTTCCCCCGATACTCCTGCTTGTCTAGGAGGTGCGGGAGGAAGGCATTAGGCGCTTTTAGCTGACCGTATTTCGCCTCCCGCTCCGCTCAGCCAGTCGGTGGTGGCGTCACTGTGCATGCGCCAGACGGTCAGGCGCTGAGCGTGTGACCGGACCGTCGAGCGAGGGATCACGTGACACGAGGAGAAACAACCAAAATGGCAGCCTCTTGTGCCGCGAGTCCGCGCTGCTCGGAAAACAGCGGTTATTCGGCCAACACGCAAAACATGACGGCACTTCAGGATACACGAGGATCTGTGGCTTCTCCGAGAAGTCGTCGCGGCCAATCGCTTTGAACGTCCGCGCATGTGGGATGACGTTCTACGAAGCGTCGTTGCAGCGATACATCGAGAGCTGACACTTCGGGCCATAAAGGAGCGTCTCGAGCTGCTTCTTTGGTGCTTCCGTCAACAGGACTCCGCATACCTTCGCAAGTAAGCGATTTCATGTACAATAGTAACAATTTAGCTTTTAACCGCAGCCACTCCCCGCCTATTCAGAAACGCTCTTTAGTTTGACTTGCCACGAGGCAACGCGCTGAACGCTATGTCCCAGGGCAGCGCGTTTGAAACGCGTTTGTGCTGCTTGAAAGCGGTGTCTAAGTTCAAGCGCTTCTGAATAGGCGGGTAAGCGTCCATACTGCGTGAGCTCATCTGAGCTAACTCATACTTTGCATTGCTTTCACCAACAAAAGAATTTTCACCAACTATAACGCCGGCCTTTCTCTGCTGCACTTGGTGATAGGACTCTGTTATTGCGTTGCATTGCCTTCGTGATTGGTGCACCGATCACAGAGGCAATGTAAATGGACGATGTTATTTGATGAATTCGTAATGTGACGTGATGTAATAGGACAACATAGTGACGCCAGAGAATTTGGCGATGTGTGATGTCATGTTGATGTTCTATTCTTTCGAAAAACTGCTAACGTTGTGTTGTTAGACTAATGACTTTCAGCCCACTTTACTTCTCCTGTAGCTCGTTGTTTCCTCAGCTTAACATACTCCCATTGAGACAATTATTTTGCCATAGAATGTCCATAGTCGCCTTTAGACTCATCACGCATGACATTTTTATCGCATGTATTGATCATCGTCACTTAACTAATAGCAACATCACCCGGTTTTCCCAGTGCAATAATCTTCTTCTGCCGGCCGTAAGGACAAATTACGGCAAGTTCTCAACCTTATTTACTAGCATAGCCATTTGGAATTCATTGCCTTTCGAATTGAAATCATCGCATAACATTCATATTTTCACCTCGCGCAGCAAGAAATATTTCGTTCAAGAATTAATCAACTCATCCGAATTGTGTAATTAACTGTTAATAGCTCTCAACATTTGACTGCTATTTTACTACTTCAATTTGCCTTTGTATAACTGATAACTCTGATAATGAAACGTGTTGCATCTGTCACGTAGAGTTGTTCATTAATATTGTTTTTTTGTCTTTCCTGTTTCACCACTTGCTTTTGATTATTTTCATGTTATTTTTCAATAGTGAGTATTACCATTATGTTATGTATTGATCGTATTTTTATTGTTAATCAAGCTTATTCATTATTACTCACATGTCCGTATGCTATTGCTGTATTTTTTGTAATATACCCCATCCATGTAGCCATAGGAGGTCCCCCTGTCAGTTTCTCTGAAACTTTGGGACCCCCTGCTGTAAAACGCTAACCATGTAACTCAACTGAACTATTTAATAAACTTGACTTGACTTGTTCTCATAAATCTTTTTCAGTGTTGTAGTGCTGGCTGCATTCTCATGGCTGTGGTTATGTGAGCATTACGTTTTGCTTCCCATTTCGTGGTGCCTGTTCGTAGCAGTGTTCAGAGAGTCGAAAGCACTCAATCTAAATTTATGGTTTTTGAAGCGCCGTGAGAAAGGGGGACGAGCAAGTGCGTAGACATTGTTCATTCTCACTTGCTTTTCTCAATGTTTGTCAAACTCAATATCAGCTTAATGCGTTATGCGCAACCTAAATGTTCACACCAGCTCCACACAGGACGAGAAGTATGTTGTACCGGAAGTGATTTCCTCATTGCGAGATTTCATCGCTTATTTGCAATAGTGTTCCGCTGGGTAAGAATTTTTTTAAAATTTCACTGCATTGCCCTCTATTTTTCTGCAGAAAACCAGTCACCGGCATCACTCCTCTTGGAAATGACTGGAGATGAGGAACCTGAGCCACCAGTCAAGGGAGTGGTGACACTGCAGTGCCGGTGGACAACAGACAAGATGAAACCACTGTGCAAGAGCCAGATGATGTCCAGGCATTTTTGCCGCACCGTCACCGTATCTGTACCCTTGTTCACAATAAAGAAAACAACACCTTTGCATCTCCGGGTTCACTCCCACTTTCAGTGATGTCATTGATCGAAGCAAATTAAGTCCAACTTTTGGAGCAGGTAAAACACCGCTTTGGAGCGGAAAATGAGCCTTTTCTAGCATTATTAATCCAATACCTTCGAATGTAAATATTTATTTCTGTAACATAAGCAGCTGCTCAGTTTTTAACGAAATGGAATACCCTTCTACCTGGATGCATGTGCACTTCAGGCAGAGAATGACGGGCCTTCTGTATCTCAGCAGTTAACAAAATGGGTTCAAGAGTTTATAATCGTACTGCTCAGTGTAATTAACGCAATAAGTCACACAAGATGCTGTCGTTAAATAAGAACTGTAGTTGCACGAAGTATTATGCATAGTGCCTCTACTCCGAACAAAGCTACCCTTTGGGCTGTGTGGATTGTATCCGGTATGAGCAATGCAGCCTTCAGTCTACGAGTACTCGCTATACACAAAGGGTACAGGAGAACACAGCGGAACTTGGGCGGGCACAATGTATACCTAAGAGCATGAAGACACCATGCACATAAGATTGGATAATTGTAGCTTACATTGTAGTCCAGCGCTAAGCCAAGGTGACAAAAAAATAAAAAGGCTGATGCGTCAAGCACCACCGTCAATCGAAATAAATCAATTCACTCTGTTTTAAAACAGAATTTCCTTTCTTGCTGCAAGACAAGTACAATTTTTATTTCCATTTTCAACGTACTTGTGACTTTCATGCACAGGTGGCGTCGCGCTTGCCTTGACCGAAAGACGCTTGGCTAAAACCAAAAACGCGCGTTGCGCTCCAGTAACGTTGAGCGTTTGAGCGGAACGGGGAACGGACCGCAGAATCGGTCAGCTAAAAGCGCCTATTCTTCGGCAGCCCTTGGTCCCACCATGGGCGATGATTCTGTAGGTGCTTCTAGTTGTCTGGGGGGGGGGGTGCACATAGTTCCCTTGCTGCTGCTGTTGATCTTGCGGTCACTAAGGGAAGATCAACGCTCATGAATGCCCGTTTTGCATCGGTTGCTCCCTGCAGTCCTGACTGACACCCCTCCCCCGCGTTACTAAGTACAGTAGGATGAAGCTGCTGTGGTGCTGAGTTGCTAGAGTATTTTGCTAGAGTAGCTTCCGTAACGTTGAGAATATTTTCGCGGTTTTCTTCAAACACAAAACATTTCCTTGGTGTTACGTCCATATTCCTGGTAAAGCTACGAAAATTTTTTAGAATGTACCACAGCGCACTAGGATGCACTGGGACAGACTGTACAGCGTGGCCAGTAGCCGCCCAGTGCACTGAAAGACGCTGGGAATACTGTACCCAGTGTCCCAGTGTCTTACAGCGCACTGGGACGCACTGGCCACGCTGTACAGTGTCTGCCCGCGCACTGGCGGCACAATGGAAAAACTAAGCGCGCTGGGTAGAATTCGTATAAGTTTTGGTATTGGATCGCGAGATGTCGAAAGTAAAACTTATCGAATAGTTTAAAAATCTTATTCTATTGTGTGTCCTACACATATCTAGCTTTAGTTTTAGTTAAGCGATGGACGTACGTATACGCTAAAGCAATCATCTGTACAGCACGCGCGCGTGCGCTTTCTCCGAAGTGCGTGATCGAGTGTAGTGAATGTAGTTCATATAACTGCATCGAAAGAACTTATCACTCGCAAGACAACATGACATTAGTATTAGTATGATAATCAACATCAACCTACTCTAGCAGTCAGTCCTTTCATATGGGCTCTTACCGCTGAAAGCCGCACGTCACTGGTGGCAGTGAGACAATGTAACGCTCAATCTCGGCGTTTTTAGCTTCCTATTTGTGTAGTCGAAGGTGCAAATATGGGCTCGCTCGAGTCAGGTATGATCGAAACAACATTTCAACGGTTATTAGATTCTTCGTAATTGAATATCCACGTTCTTCACAGCGATCGTGGTTCACGGAGTACAGCTCTAAGCCTAATAGTCAGTTGGGCTAGCGTGAACTACTGCGGCTGTATAGTACACGGAACGCAAACGAAAAGCACAGAAAATATGCCCAAACGGGTGACGAAAACTAAAATGTTCAGTGTGCAGTTCAGATACACATTGTTTTCTACATAGGTATGACCAACTGCTTAGCGAGTCAGTGCAGTTGCCGCAACACATCTGCGGTTACGCTAATATGTCTTGCGGCAAAACGTGCCAGAGAGATGTCCTGATCCTAGGCAGCACATAACAAACAAATTAACTACATTCTGTTAGGTTCTGGCGAGCACGAAGAGACTGAAATCTGCGTTTCTAAACGAGAAAAACTAAAATAATGGCTACCGGAAGTAGTTATAACATGTAGAAAAAAATCACAGCATATCCATGGGTGAATGATGAAGAGCTTGGACGAAGCTCCTGAAGGAATCATGGTTACACCGTGAAATCTTCAGTGGTTTCGCCCAGCAGTAATCAAAGCGATAGCCCAGTACATCATCAAAGACGTGACAAACACTATATATATATATATATATATATATATATATATATATATATATATATATAGAGAGAGAGAGAGAGAGAGAGAGAGAGATAAAAAATCAAGCACGTAGGAAAAATTGTTCTGTAAAGGACTGACGTTTCGGCCGCGGGACCGGCCTTCGTCGGAGTGATGGCATCACTCCGATGAAGGCCGGTCCCGCGGCCGAAACGTCAATCCTTTACAGAACAATTTTTCCTACGTGCTTGATTTTTTTGAACTTTTACTTCCGGGTCCTTTCTTAGCACTTCATTGTTTATATATATATAATGTATGCATGCCATCTAGTGCCGATTCACACAAGCGCACTATTGCATACACTTCTAGTGGACCAACGCCATCTAGGAAATGAGACCAGAAATGGTGATGACGACACAGATTGTGTACAGCGCCATCTAGAATATCATCACCCAACTAAAGTTTGTATTTTCTTCTATGATACAGCGCCATCTATTATACTGTTCGGGAGATACTGCCGGTTACGCCTGACGCCCGACAAGGTTAGACTAAGAGGAGCTTCGCCCCTAAAGGGAACCGACTGTCGTCTCTAGGTGTGGTGTAGCGGTAACGTGTCGGACTCGGAATGCACGGTGCGTCGAGGGGGTGGGTTCAACTCCCGCTCGCTCGTTTTGTGTTTCTTTTTTTAGGTTTTTTTTTGTCGCAGTGCTCATGTTTCAGCCCTTATTACGATCTGAGCATCACCACAGTTTTTAAAAACAAATTAAAAGCCTGATTTCGGCCGGTAACGGGCGTTCCAGTGTGCAGCGCGTCAGGGTCCAGCGTGCCTCGTGCAGCGTTCCAGCATCCCAGTACCCAGCGCTACACTGGTCCAATAATCATGTATGCACTGAGACAGTGCCACTGAGTTTTCCAATAAGGCTACTTGGAATACCTCAAAGATGGATCAGATGTTCATAACATAGGTTTTTTGGCAATAGAGAATACATGTAGTATATCACAGGCAAGAGGCCACAAATTGCACCGCGACCCTCAGCACATAATGGAAATCAGCATAATGTAATTACAAACACTGAACAAGCTTTTGTAATTAGGTCCTGTCCTTGTAAAGGCCGCATCTGCTTTCCTTTCCGGCTTTTCTACGCATGCGTACCACGCACTCCGCCACCATCAATTGAAGTGAAGAGGAAAAAATGCTTCCGCAAAAATAACTGAGCCTGGCTTGCCGTTTGGGGAGCGTCTTCATCGACATCGCCATTTAAGTGAACACCACAGGGTGTTCTATTGAAATCGTTTACCGATTATCCCAGCAGCAATTCTTTTGCAGCAGTGATTGCGTTAGGCAATTTGATTACGCTAGGCAAAGGGAACAAGCTCATAGTCTAGTGCGCCACAACGTCGATGTATCTTTTAGGGCCCGACGTACCGTCGCAGAGGCTTGTCGCCAATTCCTCGTCGACGTATTGGCACACTGGCAAAAAGCGCACTGACAGTCCCCGCCTGTCAGTGCGCTTGTTTCATCAAGAGGGACGTATTGGCGTCTAGACCAAAACGCATTCGTCGGGCTGGTATAACGTGTATCACCGTCTAAGGTTGGAGAGACGACTGTTGGTCATCCGTTGGTTCTTAAGGCGAGAAGGCCTAGCTTTATTTCGTTCAAAGGCGTGCTGGATATATGCGACGTTGTCTGCATTGTCTTCGTCACGCATGTTCTCCCAGTCATTCCGTAAATCACATAGAACGGCGTCATCTGCTCTGTTCCTTGCACTGCCTTAAAGACGGCATCGTACACCTTGAATTTGAAGTCGGTGTGCATTGCGAACATGTTGGCGATGGTTTGCCGATGGCAGGTGGTTGTCGGGCAGTGGCTTGTCTCTTTGTGCCGCAAGACGATTTGAGGTAGGTCTGCCGTAAAAGCCGTGTCGGTGATCAAGATTTTTCGGGGCCGTGACGCAGCAGGATGTTTACCACGAGGAATATTGCTACCTCGCGGTTATTGCGTCAAGTCAGCGCTTTCATTTGGCGTAACAGTTAACGATGTTCATGTCAACGGTACGTGATTCAGTTAATACCGGATGTTGACGTCAGAAAGGGCGCCGTAAGTCTGTTCCGATCTGCTAGAATGGTTGGCACGCTAATTTGATTGGCTTTAAGAAGTCCGCTGGCCTTGTTGGCGGTACCCCGCGTCGCTGTCTGTCCCTACACCAGAATTCAGGTGCGGCCTGTAATACTTCTCCTGAATTCTTGCGAGCGTGCCCGCGAAGCATTGCGCCCAGCAAGTCGGATCGTTCTGCAGCGCTTGCAGAACCTTTGGGCGCGTTGATGAGGGCGCAACTAGAAGTTCGTCTGCCAGAAGTGACGAGAAGTTCTATTTGGCGAGGAGGCCATTTTACAAGCAATGCGAAGATATTTCACATCTGGGTACCATAGGGGAAATGCCTTCTATATATTCCGCAAGGGTTCTTACCTTTCGGTCAGTCACTTGCTATTTGGCGAAATAATGTGCGCCTCCCAGGAGGAGTCTTCGTCTAGCTCGCCTCGTGGACGTCGATAAATGGGGACACGGTACAAACAGTCGGCATCCTCTAGGACTTGTGCAAAACGGCATTTCTGGAGCCTGAGGCGCCACCCTGCGAGTCGACCTCAAGGGTCTTTGAATTTCGCTACCAAACACAAGGCTTGATGATCACACGTTATAATAACTTCCATATAGGTAAAGGGGAAACTCTGACCTAGGTGAAATAATGGCAAAGTCTCTTTTTTTTAATCAGCTCAAATGGTTGACTTCGGTTTCGCACAGCTAGCGACATGCAGCGACCCTTTAAAGTTCATCTGTCCCCTGTACAAGCACGGCACCCAGACCCATGCGCGCGGTTCGGGTTCGTGGTAACAGCGTCGATGCGTTCGTAGAATTTGAGAAGCGGCGCGAACCAAAGGCCACCTTTTAGCTCCTCAAACGCTGCTTCAATCTACGGCGTTCCATGCTTAAAACTGATACAAGAGGTTATCAAAACCTGCCATGGTGGTCTAGTGGTTAAGGTGCTCGACTGCTGACCCGCAGTTCGCGGGATCGAATCCCGGCCGCGGCGGCCGCATTTTCGATGGAGGCCCGTGTACTTAGATTTAGATGCACGTTAAAGAACCCCAGGTGGTCAAAATTTCCGCACCCCTCTAGTACGGTGTCTCTCATAATCATATCGTGGTTTTGGGGCGTTAAACCCCAATATTTAATATAAGAGGGTATCAAAGCCGTCAAGAGCTGTGGCGCCGCGGGGGAAATTCTTCACAATGCACCAATAGCAGCTGAGAAACTGACATCGGAAAAAAAGTAAAGGGTGGGCTCTTGTCAGCGCTTCCTTTTAAGAAGCATTTTCCTGATACGCAGGCAAGCATTGAAAGCGGAAATCTACACATCTGCCAAACATAATTACCAAAAAATGTAGTTCTCACAGTTCGTTACCGTAGGTTTCAGTATATTAAGAATCACTTTTTTTTTTTCAAAAAGCCTCCTGAAATTTTGTGGGTTGCCTGAGAAATTTATCAATGCATTACTTTGTTTATTCGTTCAATGTTCAGCGTTTAGCTGCACAGGCATCTTTTAAGCGTATTTTCCCACTTAATCACGCACATAACACGATCCGAGCCTAATAGACCCTTCAATGCACAGAGATGCCTTGGGTGCGCACTGGTAGCACGACACCAGACGACGACGTGTTTCAAGAACTATCCCGGACCATGGTTTCTCTCATGGCGCTAAATGGAACGGCACCTTGTGCGGGCAAGCCGCCCGTGGGAGCTAATAATGAAGGCTTCGCAAATGGTAAGCACAGATGAGGCCGTCTGTTTACGGATGTATCCTTACAGAGGTAAGTATCACGGTGAGGTTACCGATTAAAAAAAACATGTCTCGTATTTCCTTTTAGTACGAAAGAAAATTAAGTTGTGTTTTTCTGCTTCATAGAAGGAACGGTACCGTTATGTTGGCGCCTTATGTTGACTGAAGGTAAAACGTTTATTTACCCATAAAGGAGTGCAAATGACTGTAGTGGGCATCATTCTCCTTAGCGTGTCAGGCTTTTTGTGCCCGGTGGTCTGCTTTTCCGTTAGCTGCCATGATTACTCAGTGACAAAAATGTCCCCCCACCTCCAGTTTCATGCCGCTTATTGTAATCCCTACTGCAGTGATCTCCTCTACGCCAAACCGCTGTTAAATCACTTGAGCCTTTCTGTGTACGCTCTAGTTACACACTTCCAGCTACAATTTTGTTCAATGCTTCATTACTGCAATGACTTATGCACTTAACCTGCTTAATGCTACTTATAAGCGAGTGGTGCATTTATTAATTGTCAAAAGGCGTTCTCAATGACTACGTCCTCAGACAGCGCAGCCGAGCACCGAGAGGTGGAACAATGGACAACACCGAAACACGAAAACCTGGCAGTCGCCGTTCTAACACTGGTTCGAGCAGCGGAACTGAAAACCGGGGAAAAAGAGCTGTGCTAACAAATGAAGTTTTATTTCTATGCGCACGGCTAAATAAATAGCCAAACACGCAGTCACCAAAAGATATCCGACAGTGATTGGCACCTGGTGTCGTTTCCACGAACTGGTTTGTTACAAGCCAAAAAGATAGGAAATTTATTTTCTTGTCAGAACCACTGACGCTGAACTAAAGCACGTGCTGTCTTCCTTCTGGATCTCTATGGCTTATTTTACTCCCGCTTCAGTGTGTTGCCTCTCTAATGAAGGTAGTGGACATGCGGCTTAGGTAGTGGACATGCGGCTTGACCAAGAGAGAAGACAAGGACGACGACGAGCGATCGCTAGGCTTAAACTTAACTGAAGAAATTTTACTAAGCTTCGGAGCCTCAGGGTTGGGATACCGCCATAGGTATGCCTTCAGTGCCGTGTGTAATTTCATGCAGAACACTAAACGTGTACCTTTTTAATCTTGTCTTTAAAAAGCTTTTTATAAAATGCGGTTAAATATATCTAATCTCATCAAAATTGTGCTGATCAGGTTAATACGGCTGTCTGGAATACGAGCTCAATAGCATAAGTTTTGAAGTATTAATTTGATGTCTTATTTATTATTGCCATTTCTACTCTTACTTTTTTTTACCATTTTACATTCTTCGAATAAGATTTTAAGCTTCAACTACATATTCTTGGCCCATCCCCCAGAGTGGGTACGTGCCATAGAACAGAAGGCAAAACAAAACAAAACAAACCTGTGCTGCTAGTAAGCCCTTGTCGTAGTAAAACCGGCGTCCAGTTGTCGCACTCGTGCCTTTAACACACCCTCGTTTGAATTGGTGGCGGTGCTGGGTACGCCTGGTCTTCATCCTGGAACTGCTGGAACTGCGTAGCCGGAGACTACCGCGACCCATCACGATGGCTGATGCGGGACCGTTCCAGGGCGCTGCCGATGCCGCACCAACGCCTGTTTTCTGCCCTGGCGCACTCCGGCAGCGTGATCCTCCCATATTCAGTGGTACAGATGAGCACGATGTGGAAGACTGGCTTGCCGAGTATGAGCTGGTGGCCGCTTGCAATAAGTGGGATGCCAGCGACAAGCTACCTAACCTGAACTTCTACTTGACCGACGTTCCAAAACTCTGGTACAAGAATCACCGAATCGATTGCACCACCTGGTCGGATTTCACGACTACGTTCACGGAGATCTTTGGACGCCCTGCTGTACGTCGGCTTCGAGATGAACAGCGCTTGCGTGGCAGAGTCCAAAGACAGGGTGAAACGTTCACGAGCTACATTGAGGATGTGCTCTCGCTTTGCAAGCTCGTCGACTCATCCCTGGACGAAGCAGGCAAGATCAAGCACATCCTGAAAGGCATTGATGACGATGCATTCCAGGTACTTGCTGCGAAAAGACCTCAAACGGTTTCCGATGTCATACAGCTCTGCCAGAGTTATGATGAGCTGCGCAGGCAGCGCGCTTCCACACGTGGCGCTGCTCAAGATATCGCAGATCTTTCATCTCTGGGCATGCGCCGTGACGGCGCCGACCACACGGCTTTGCTTCCGCAGATAAAGCAGTTCATTCGTGAGGAAGTCGCACGGCAACTCTCTATCATCACGACCAGATCGGAGCCGATGGCGTCCTTGACGCCTTCTCTTCGTCAAGTCATCGAGACGCAAGTTGCCGAAGCATTGCCCTCTAGTTCGACTCCGTTGCCTGTTGCGGCTCCACTCACCTACGCTGCCGTTGCTGCTCGAGCGTGTGCTCCGCCTGCCCCTGCCGCCTACCAAGCTACTGGCAGAGTTTACACGTCCCAGCCACTACCGACACGTCCACCTTCAGTACCTTATTCAGCAAACGGTGCCCCTGCCCTGAACCCATGGCGCACGCAGGATAATCGGCCCATTTGTTTCTTCTGTGGCATTCCAGGTCACGTCGCTCGCCACTGCTGCCGGCGCAGCTTTCCTCTTCGTGACAGTGCAGGGCCCTCAAACTACGTTCAGCCTCAGCCTCCATATGCCACAGCCTCCAACTACGTTCGCGCTCAACCTCCCTACGCCGTTCCTGCTGATCCTCCTCCGGACCCGACGACCAGTCACCAACCATCCGGCAGACGCCGGTCAACTTCTCCTCGTCGCCGATCTATCTCCCCAGTGCTACGTCACCGCAGCCCGCCACGAGGGGAAAACTGACAGCTGCAGTTCCGGAGGCAAGAGCTGCGTTACTGTCGAACATTTCAAGGCCTAATCTTTGCCCTCCGATCGAAATTGAACTATCTGTAGATGGCGTCAATGTACGTGCCCTTGTCGACACCGGAGCAGCTGTATCTGTTATTAGCGAAAAACTCTGCCGCAATTTGAACAAGGTGACCACTCCCCTTACCTATATCTCTCTGCGAACGGCTACGTCACACCACATTCAGCCGTCGGCATTGTGCACCGCGAGAGTCGTTATTCAAGGTGTCATGTATGTCGTCGAATTCGTTGTCCTGTTCCGCTCATCGCACGACGTTATTCTTGGATGGAATTTCCTATCGTCAAATTCTGCTCTAGTGGACTGCGCCCGTTCTGAACTAACATTATCTGTGCCGTGCTTCGACCCCGAAGACCGCCTATCTAGTAAAGTGTTTGCAGCTTCGGACATCACCATTGCACCGTTCTCCGCCGCTCTCATTCCAGTATCATGTGCCCCTATTGCGACAGTACGTGTTCTGTTTACGCCATCAGCCAGTACCACGCACCGTCGGAATGTCTTGCTTCCATTCGCCATTGTCACATTCGACAAGGGTTATTCTGAGATGTACGTGTGTAATCCTTCGGCTAGCGCTTCATTAGTACTCCGGGAAGAATGTCTTGGAGACTACGAAGTTTTCGACTGCGTTCTCTCCGCTGCTATGCCCGACCCTGCGGTGTCAGTCTCGATTTGTGCTGTCACACCACCTACTGCGACCACTGGCCATGAAGAAGTTTTCTCCAACGCCATTGATCCTGAGCTCACGCCCAACCAACGCGGAGAAATCATTCACCTTTTACAGCGTTTTCGCGCTTCATTCGATTGCGATCAGCCATCTTTAGGCCGAACATCAACAGTCGTTCACACTATTGACACCGGCCAGCGAGCCCCACTACGACAGCGTCCCTACCGTGTGTCGTCTGCTGAACGCCGTGTCATCAACCAAGTGGACGATATTGTAGTGGATCAGACCAACGAAGTGACTGGCGCGTGAAGGGGAGTCTAGTGAAAGAGAACAAAAAGGATGGAGTTGTGTTGGACCGTGTTTGTCTGAGTTGCTCTCGTACGTTACATTTGGTGGCAGCGGTGACAACGGTAACCCATGCTTACACGGAGCAAGGCTTCTGCTGCGACAGCAATAGTCGGTGGTTCAGCGGTGAACCCTATGGAGGACGATACGTCGTCGCCGGCCGTGGGACCTGCTGTCCCTACTACGGAGGGAAGCTTGGCAGAGGCCGCGGGAGCCCCAGTCTCTTCAAACATCCCGCCACCCGCACCCCGTCAGCCTCTTCCGTCGGAGTTTGATGTCCGGGACACATCAGCTCACCCTCCACAGTCAAGCACCGGGCCCAGTCTACCTATGGCAGATTGCCTACAAGCCCTGGCTTCACAAGGTGAGGCCGACAGAAGAGCGCTCATGCACGATTTCGAGACTCGCTTTGCTACTCGCCTGCTATCTCTTGAGACCGCGCTTGCCCAGCGTACCTCCACGGCAGATGACGTCGTCGCAGACCTGGCTGCACGGGTCTCTGTCATCGAGGCACAGTCTAGCCGTCAGCAACGTGTGTCTACATCGGTCGAACAAAACAACATCGGTCGAGCGCAGTCTCGGTTTTTTGGAGCACACCTTCTACCACCTACCTTTGATGGTACCACATCGTGGGCAGCATTTCTGGTGCAGTTCGAGTCTGTTGCTACCCTAAACGGCTGGACAGTTCAAGACAAAGCCCAGTTGCTCGTTCTGCAACTCCGTCACGCCGCGGCTGAATACCTCGAGTACATTCCCCAAGCCATCCGCTCGAACTATGAAGCACTGGTGTCGGCGCTCGAAAGCCGATATGGTGACCGTCATCTTCTTCAGCTCTACCTCACACAGCTGAAACACGTCCGGCAGGGTCGGCGAGACCTTCAAGAACTCGCTGCTCACGTCGATAGCTTGGCCCGGAAGGCCTTCTCGGGTTGCCCTACCGCAACCATGGACCTTATTGCTGCTAATGCCTTTGTTGACGCCATCAATAAGAGAAACGTCCAGCGCTTCGTTCGCCTCGCTCGTCCGATCGACGTACCATCAGCTCTAGCCGTCGCTCTTGAGGCAGAGATACAAGAACGCTCGCAAGCAGCTGAAGATCCGTACCGGAGGCCAACCTACACGGACGTGCCTTCCGGGGCCCGAAATTCTCCTGCTCGGCTACACGAGCCTACAGCGATGTTTCGCTGCTACCACTGCAACGACGTTGGACATTTTGCTCGTAACTGCCCTGGAATGTCCGAGTCGCTGCCAAACTCGGTTGCTCGTGCAAAGTTTCCCTCGGGAAACTACAATGCGGGCCGCCGAGGGCAGGACCCCGCATGATGACTGAAGCCCCTCTCCTTTCACTTGGCCCCTTCACCGAGATGCCAACTCTGCCGGTGAAGCTTGGAGATCCGCCGCAGCGTGTTGAAGCACTTGTGGACACAGGGGCTGCCTTCAGTTTTCTCACGTCGAGTTTCTTGTTTGGAAGATTTTCGGTGAATCCTGCACAGGTCGATCGACCCCATCTCGTCCTGGCTGACGGAGCTGCTCTACCTAGCCTAGGCGAAGTCTACTTGAATGTGTGTGCGCTTGGGAAGAAAGTGAGACATCGGTTCCTTGTCGTCCCAAACCTGTGTGTGCCAGTGATCTTAGGCTGTGATTGGTGTGCAGCGTTTGGCGTTCGTTTGCAGTTTAGCGGCACTGATTGCACCATTGACCTGCTATCTACCACGTCGATACCATCGCCAGCAACTCTTGAAGCCTCCAATAGAGCTTGTCCTTGGCAGTCGTATTTCCCGTTACATCAAGTCATTTACAGCACTGTTCACAAAGGCTGTTCCGTGCTCGCTGCCAACTACCGCACGATGAAAAGTCTGTTCACTAAATTTTCTTCGCAATTCGGCATTCCAAACACAAGGACGTGTATGGCCGTTGGTGCAAACAGGAGTGAACAAGCCGAAGTTGGACAATCATCACCTCTTTTGCATCCTGTGATTACGGCAACTTCAGTTACCATACCCTTGTCGTCTGCTGCGTGGGTGCCCGTTTACAGCCACGCGAACTCTTTTGCCGACACGGAAATTCTTGTAGAAAGCACCGTTTGCTCCCGGCCTGGAGGTGAATTCGCAATGCCGCGGGCCCTCCATCACTGTTCCGGCAATACCTTCTCAGTGCTTGTCTTCAATCTGTCCGACAGCAACCTGCGCGTGCCGTCAGACACCGTTCTCGGTACCTGTACGTACCTTGAAGCCCCGTCTGTCGTGGCAGTAGTGCAGCCCGGAGCACCTTCCCCACCAGCTACTTCGCCCTTAGACTGGAATGAATTCAACTTCAGCCCCAACTTAACTCCGTCACAGAAATCGGAGATTCAAGCACTTCTACGAAAATTCTGTAACTGCGTGGCCATGTCACCCAGTGAGCTCGGCCACACTCCTTTGGTGCAGCACAGAATCGATACCGGCTCTGAAATTCCTATTCGACATCACCCGCGGCGAGTCTCTGCCTCTGAACGCGCAGAAATCGCTAAGCAAGTGGATGACATGCCTAAACGTGGTATCATATCGCGCTCTTCCAGTCCCTGGTCGTCCCCCGTAGTACTCGTCAGGAAGAAAGACGGCACGATTCGTTTCTGTGTGGATTATCGACTACTAAACAGTGTCACCAAACCGGACGTGTATCCACTGCCTCGTCTTGATGATGCCCTTGACCGCCTGCATGGTGCCAGTTTTTTCACTACGCTTGATCTTCTTTCTGGCTATTGTCAAGTGGAACTAGACCCAAATGACGCTGAGAAGACCGCCTTTACAACTCCCGACGGACTATACCAGTTTAATCGCCTGCCATTTGGCCTCTCCAACGCTCCCGCTACATTTCAGCGATTAATGGACCGGGTTCTTGGGCATCTGAAGTGGTCGATGGCTTTGGTTTACTTAGACGACATCATCGTTTATGCTCCTACGTTTCCCGAACACCTCAGGCGCTTGGAAATGGTCCTGCGTGCTCTACAAGACGCTCGTCTTTGCATTAAGCCTTCAAAGTGCTTCTTCGGCTTCTCGGAAGTTACTTACTTGGGACACGTAGTCAGCGCCAAAGACATCAGCCCTGATCCCACCAAGATCCAAGCCATCGCCTGTATTCCGCCTCCCTCCACGGCTAAGCAGCTTAAATGTTTCCTAGGCTTTGCTTCATATTTCCGGCGCTTTGTCCCTGACTTCGCTTCCCGCGCAGCACCTCTCAACGAATTGTTGAAGAAAGAAGTTCGCTGGAAATGGGGTCCCGATCAAGAAGCTGCCTTCCGCGACCTCCAGACTGCCCTTCAGGCACCACCGACACTCGCGCACTATGACGAGAATGCGCCGACTATTCTACACACGGACGCCAGCGGGCTTGGCCTCGGAGCTGTTCTCTTGCAACTTAACGAGGACGGCCAGGAGAGGCCGGTCGCTTATGCTAGCCGCCGGCTCAGTGAACCAGAGAGCCGATATCACGCCTCCGAACTTGAGTGCTTGGCGGTAGTTTGGGCAGTCGAAAAATTTCGCCCGTACGTTTATGGTAAAACCTTCACGGTCGTTACCGACAACGTCGCCCTTCGCTGGCTTCAAACAAAAAAAGACCTTAACGCTAAGTTAGCCAGGTGGGCTCTGAAGCTGCAAGATTATACATTTTCCGTTGTCCATCGGAGTGGCGCTCGCCATCAGGACGCTGACTACCTTTCTCGCCACCCGACAGCTCTCAACGGCACCTCGCCAGTCACCGCAGTGCTTGATTTACGCGCCACACAGCCACAAGACGCAGAAATCCTCGATATAATTCAGCGGTTGTCCGGGGAAGTACGCACTCCCAAGCGTCGTCGTGAAAGTCTCGCCGCGTCTTATGTCGTCCGAGATGGAATCCTTTTTCACCGAAATCATCGGGATGGGTCGTGTGTGCCTGTCGTGCCTGCAGCCATGCGACAATCGGTGCTGTTCATGTGCCATGACACCCCGACTGCCGGTCACCTCGGGCTTCACAAGACGCTGGCACGCATCAAAGAGAGGTTTTGGTGGCGGCGCATGCAGACTGACGTCTCCCGCTACGTTTTGTCGTGCACGGTCTGTCAGGCACGGAAGGCCGTCACAAATGCTAGCCGCCGGCCGTACTTTTTTTTTTCAAATGTTGAAGTTTAACTGTATTCATAGTTTTGCAGTGGTTCTCCCCTCATATTTCTAATGCTTGTTTTGAAACAATTTTTTTATGTTCTGTAAGCACCATTGTCATTTTATAAATCTAACCCATACGTTGTCTCGTTTGCCCATGATGAATTTCAACACTGGTTTCTCTAGGCACGAATATTTTCTCACAAATGTTTTCTAGTTACGAATGTTTTGTGATAACAAATGTTGTGTGATTACATGATATTTTCAATGAAAATGAATTGTATTATTTCCAAATGTTTTCTCTCTTCCATCTCTTAATTTTTTTTTCTTGATGTTTCTTTGCCCTGTTTATGTACACTGTTTAATAACCTGTCACTTTGCGTTCTCATTGTCATTCTGGTTATTCAATATGTTCAGCACAGTCTGCTGTAAACGCGCCGAAGTGTACATTTTGGGGGGCCGGAGCTAGTCAAGCTGCTCGTCAGCTTTTTCTCCCTGCCTCCCTCATCTTATGCTTGATGAAAAATAAAGGACCTATTATTATTATTATTATAAATCCGCCACCGGTCCCCATGCAACCTATTCATCCTCCGGAAACGCCTTTTGAGATAGTGGGACTTGACCACATGGGCCCGTTTCCACGTACGTCGCGCGGCAACAGGTTCCTCATCGTTGCCACGGACTATCTCACGAAGTGGACCGAAATCAGGGCCTTCGCTAACTCTTCGACGCAGCACGTCCTCACGTTCATAAACGAGCGCATCGTTTTTCGACACAGTACACCACGCTTGCTCATCACCGACCGCGGCACGGCCTTCACGTCGCGTGCATTCAGAAACCTATTGAATAACCATGGAATTCAACATGCAGCGGCCACCCCTCAGCACCCACAAACAAATGGTCTGGTGGAACGTACAAACCGTACCATAAAGGACATACTGTCGTCGTACGTGAATCCTAGTCATGACAACTGGGATGAATACGTTGCCGCAGCTGTCTTCGCCCTCAATACGTCACAGCAGGAAATCACACGGGAGTCACCGTTCAAACTTGTCTATGGAAGGACGCCAAGGCTTCCGCAAGAGAGTTTCTTTGGTTTGAACACAACGGCGCACCACCGTCCGGACGACACCAGTACTGCGGAGCTCCTTCGGAAGGCTCGCTTTAGAGCGCACCTGGCCATAGCGCATCACCAGGCGAAATTCCGCTCGCCTTCCCTTGAGAATTACACCCCTTTCAAACCGGGAGACCTAGTGCTGGTTAGACGCACCCAGCGTGCTCCACAGCGCTGCCAGAAGTTTCTTCCCCGGTTTTCGGGTCCATTTCGGGTGGTGAAAGCCCTAGGCCCTGTTACGTTCCGCTTGGAAGTTATTCCAGAACTGGGCACCAAAAGCCGAAACCGTGTTTTTCCTGCCCATGCAAGACAGTTGAAACTTTATGTGCCGCGTGATTTTTGTATTCCCGCCTCTTCGTCTTCAAGCTCCGACTCTGGGGGAGAGGGGGTGGCGAATGTAGTGGATCAGACCAACGACGTGACCGGCGCGTGAAGGGGAGTCTAGTGAAAGAGAACAAAAAGGATGGAGTTGTGTTGGACCGTGTTTGTCTGAGTTGCTCTCGTACGTTACAATATGATGCAACGTGGCATTATAGAGCCATCCAACAGTCCCTGGGCTTCGCCGGTGGTCCTCGTTAAGAAAAAAGACGGGTTCATCAGGTTCTATGTCGACTACCGCAGACTTAACAAAATTACGCGCAAAGACGTATACCCTTTACCCCGTTTGATGACGCATTGGACTGCCTACAGGGAGAAGAGTTCTTTTCTTCACTGGATTTGCGTTCCGGCTATTGGCAGGTGCCGACGGCAGAGGCTGACCGCCCGAAGACGGCCTTCGTCACACTCGACGGGCTCTGCGAATTCACCGTTATGCCCTTCGGCCTCTGCAACGCGCCGGCCACCTTTGAAAGAATGATGGACACTACTCTTCGCGGTCTAAAATGGAACACCTGTCTTTGCTACTTAGACGACATTGTGGTATTTTCAACCGACTTCGCGTCCCATCTTACTCGCCTCGAGCAAGTCCTGACGTGCCTCGCCACGGCGGGTCTTCAACTTAATTTGAAGAAATGCCACTTCGCTGCCCGCAAGCTTACCATCCTCGGCCACGTGGTTTCAAAAGACGGTGTCCTTCCGGACCCTGCGAAACTTAATGGCGTTGCCGCGTTCCCGAAACCGACCACCGTTAAAGAGCTTCGAAGCTTCATCGGTTTGTGCTCTTATTTCCGACGCTTCATCCGTGACATTGCTTCAGTCATGGCCCGTTTGACCAACCTTCTCGCCGGCAGTTCTGATCTCTCAGCCTGGTCACAGGCGTGCGACGATGCATTTCACCAACTTCGGCGCCTTCTCACTGCCCCGCCAATACTACGACATTTCGATCCGTCAGCACCAACAGAGCTTCACACGGACGCTAGTGGTGTCGGGCTCGGTGCCGTCCTTGCCCAACGCAAAGGTGGCTTTGAAGAGTGCGTCGTTGCTTACGCCAGCCGCACGCTCACGAAAGCTGAGAAAAACTACTCAGTCACAGAAAAAGAGTGTCTCGCCATTATGTAGGCCATTGGAAAATTTCGCCCATACCTGTACGGACGTCCCTTTGACATTGTGACCGATCGTCATGCCCTATGCTGGCTATCTTCGCTAAAAGATCCGAATGGTCGGCTCGCTCGCTGGGCATTGCGCCTGCAAGAATTCGACATCCGGGTTATTTACCGTTTTGGTCGGAAGCACTCTGATGCGGATGCCCTATCCCGCTCACCTTTGCTTGCGGAGCCCGTCTGCTCATCTATTTCCGTGGGCGGTGCCTTTGCCATCAACATTTCCGACATGCCTTCCGAGCAACGTAAAGACCCCTGGATCACCTCGCTTCTCGACTTCCTCTCGAAAAAGACGCCTTCTCCTGTCTCTCGGACGCTTCGGCGCCAAGCCCAACACTTCGCCGTTCGAGATCACCTGCTCTACCACCGCAGCTACAACTCGATTGGCCGGAAGTGGCTGCTTGTTATTCCTCGACAACTCCGCTCCGACATCTGCGCCACGGTTCACGATGATCCACAGTGCGGTCACGCTGGTGTCTTAAAGACATACACACGACTGCCCCTTCGGTACTACTGGCGCGGTATGTACCGTTTCGTTCGCCACTATATCCGGTCGTGCCCTACGTGCCAACGACGCAAGACGCCACCTCAACATATCGCCGGCACGTTACAACCGCTACCGTGTCCAGCCCGACCTTTTGATCGCGTGGGCATTGACTTATACGCCCCCCTTCCTTACACTCCGAGCGGCAACGGCTGGGTTGTAGTAGCCATCGATCACTCGACGCGGTATGCTGAAACATCAGCGCTAATTTCTGCTACTACAAAAGAAGTCGCTGGCTTCATACTCCGGAACATTGTCTTAAGGCATGGAGCGCCTCGATAATTACTCAGCGACCGCGGCCGTGTTTTTCTGTTCGATGCTATTACAGCCTTGCTGAAGGAGTGTCGTATCATACACCGCACTACCACGGCGTATCATCCCCAAACTAATGGGATGACGGAGCGTTTCAACCGCACCCTTGGCGATATGTTGTCCATGTACGCTTCATCGGACCACACCAATTGGGACAGCATACTACCTTTCGTCACGTATGCATACAACACGGCAACACAAAGCACCACTGGATTCTCACCTTTCTTTCTTCTTTATGGACGAGAACCTTCTTCCACAGTGGATACAATTCTTCCGTACCGGCCTGACTCCTCCGCGCTCACAACCATTTCAAGAGCAGCCGCATATGCCGAAGAATGTCGCCAGCTTGCTCGTTCATTCACATCGCACGACCAAAGTCGTCAGAAACATCGCCACGATTGAATCGACTACTGCGACATACTTTGATCCCGGCACACTGGTATGGTTGTGGGTTCCATCTACTCCTGCGGGACTCTACCACAAGCTATCGTCGAAGTACTGCGGCCCTTATCGGGTACTGCAACAAACGTCTGCAGTCAATTACCTCGTGGAGCCGCTCGACGTGTCTTCAGACAAGCGTCGCCGCGGACATGAAATTGTGCACGTTTCCAGGCTCAAGAAGTACTACGATCCCCTTGTGTGCGCTAGCCCTTAGGTCGCCAGGATGGCTCCCTTATTGCCCGGGAGTGATTGTAATGAAGGTAGTGGACATGCGGCTTAGGTAGTCGACATACGGCTTGACCAAGAGAGAAGACAAGGACGACGACGAGCGATCGCTACCTGTGCTGCTAGTTAGCCCTTGTCGTAGTAAAACCGGCGTCCAGTTGTCGCGACTCCTGCCTTTAACACACCCTCGTTTGACCTCTTTTTGCTATAACCGAGACTTGTTCGAGATAGACATAAACATAATTTATTTGACACTTAGTCCCTACAGGGACGACATATTGCCAGGCCCGGAGCACAAAACCGCCTTTTAGCAGTTTGACAAGGGCTTCGGCCCTGGTTACGTTTGGCAACGAAGTTTCCGTTAAAGGAAAACATGCACATAACCTGTGACATAAAAGAAGTTTCGCCTCAAGGGCGAAGCAGCGAGTGCGATAGCAAGAAATTTGAATGTCACACGAAGAACGACAAGCAGCTCGATACTTGCAGCGCACCGCTGAAGCACAAAGAAGGAAGCCCTAAATGAACGCACAGGGATACGCAGGACAAGCCTGAACTAAACTGTCACAGTTGTTAGGTCTTTGTGTTTGAGCAACGCGCTGCAAGTATCGACAATGGAGAATCAGACGCTCTTAGATATTTCTTTTTATTGCGATAGCAATCATATAGACAGTCTTGGCTGGTTTTTGCCGTCGCCGTCGCCGCCGTCATGCTACGTATATCGATAAGTATGTATATATAAATTAAATGTCCCGAAGAAAATTCCGAAAAAAGCTTCCGAAGCGCGGAATCGGACCAGCGCCTTCTCGATCCGCAGCGCGTGGCTCTAACCACTATGCACAAAGCGCAGATCGTCCAGTTGGCTAACGGCGAGCGTTATATACGCACCCTTCGCCGAAGTACTCAGAGACGGCAGGCACTTATAAGCGTTTCTTTATTACAAGCGAGATGGCGCTAGGAGCGCAACGGGCGCACTTAAAGGCGTCGGCCAGCTCGCCCCCCCCCCCCCCTCCTGCGACCGCCGTTTATCTTCGCCCTACATGGCGTGGTCGCATTCGTGCGCTTATCCGAGGAAAGAAGGGGGCGGGTGGGGGGGGGTTGTGGAGTGGGGGGTTGTCTGTCTTGCGCTTTCCCCGCGATGTCCGCGCTGAAGTCACAGAGCGTACAAAGATCACTTCGCTCGCTACAGCGGCCTCGTTTGCGAAAGGAGCGCGCTGTTCAAACAGAAATAAGTAACGACTGTGACAGTTCGCGCTCGTCCTCTGTGTACCTGTTCATCCGTTTCGTACGTCCTGCTTTATGTGTGAACAGTGCGCTTCAAGTGTCGAGCTATGACGCATGATAGTTCGCGCTCGTCCTTTGTGTGTTTTTTTGCTGCGTCCTCTGCGCTTGAGCGACGCGCTGGAAATTTCGAGCTGGTTTCCGTCCTTCGCGTTACATCACTATTTCTATTCATTTTTCCCTCGTACGATAAACGAGTGGAATGCTCTTCCATTGACATGGTTACATAGTGCTGAACTAATAGAGCAATTGATTAAATAGACGTATGTCGTTTTGTGCACAAACAGAAGCTTAACTGTTACCGTGACGGGCATGTATCAGTGCATTGTAATGACTGCGGCTGCCGACCGATGTTCAATGAGTGCGTAGTTCTGCATAGGAACTTTGATAAAGATACGCGGGAAATTGTCGAGGCATGGTTGATTGCTAGAGAAGATACCAATTGTGTCAGTGCGCCCTCGATTGCTCTTAGTGCTAAGGAAATCGCGTATCTGGATGATGCAGGCTTGCGCTTGTGATACGGTTTTGTGGTGACAATTGCTGTCTTTTCATTGCTGTATAAGTACAACATGTTTCCGAAATAAAGATTCAGTTGTGAGTAGCGCACGTCCTGCCCTCTTTCTGTGGTCCCTGTCTTATCAGCGCTATGGCTTCAATGAACGTCACGATGCTCAAATCAGCCACTGCCCGTGCACTTTGGGCTTATGGCGTAGTTATTTAGGTTTATAGCATCATTCGTCGAGAGAAGAGGGAAGAGTTCTAGCATGAAAGAACGTGAGCTTGGGCATGTTGGTAATCCATCTTAACACCTATAGCGCACCGAAGGGACAGGAACACAAAGAAACGACGTGAACGCAGGCTTCGCGAATTATTTGTAAATTCCAGGCCGCGTGCTCTGCTACAATGCTATTAGACTCGCGTGTTCTCAGGAACCTCGACTACCGATAGGCAGCGTTTTCTGACCATGCTGAAAAAGTGTTGCAGTGCTCCTTTAAAGACACTTAGTAGGGAAAGCCGCAAAAAGCGGTACAAAACGGTACGGCGCCACAAATGGCCGACATCTTATCGGGTGGGCTCGGTCCCTGCTGCTGTTCTCGTTTTTAGCAGCGATGGCCTCGTTTCGAATGTATGCGCATGTTTGCGTAGTATACCATCCTGTGTCGGGTGCCGATGATGCGAATGTTTTGCAGTCTGGTTTTGAAAAAGGTTGTTCTTAGCGTAACAAATGAAAAATGGATTTGAACACAGCCAAGTGCTATCATGTGCAATTTACTAATAAAAAGAACAAGGTGTCTAGTTCATACTTTCTAAACAATGTTTTAGTGGAGTGCGCTAATGAAGTCAAGTACCTGGTTAAAGTGGTTGCTTGGCGTGTTGGTAGGACATAGCGCAAAGAAAATAGCGCGAAAGACCAGCAGAAGGAAGCCACAAACTACAGCGCTGACTTACAACAAATGTTCATTCGTCAGCACCGTGCAACCTGGGCGTCACTTTAACTGCGGCATTGGACTGGGCTAGGCAGGGGGGGGGGGACTAGGCAGGACTAGGCAGGGGGGGGGCCTTATGGGGCTTCAACCCCCCCCCCCCCCAGAAATTTTTCGTGCTTTTATACACCACCGACCAGGGGCGTCACCCGGGGGGTGGGATTTATTGGGCTTATCTTTTATCTATTTATCATTTGCAGGCCCTCAAAATTTTAGCAAAAGCAAGTTTGATATCGGGCTCTACACAGATGACTCAAAAGTGGAGGATCAGACAAAACATCAACTGCTAACTTCTCCTTGGATTCCTCCTCCAGGCTACATGCTTAAGTCTATGAACCATTTGAAGCAGACATGAAGGTTTCAGGTGGCTTGGCGGGACAGGTCCCGATGGCTTAGCTACTCAGCGCTTCAAGAGGGCGCGTTTTGTCGAGTGTGTGTCCTTTTTAGCAGAAGTGAGGTTGGCAAGGGCCAACATGCGCGCACTCGGGCCTTCGTATCCAAGCCCTTTCAAAAGCGGAAGCACGCCCTCTTAGTCTTCGGTGCACATGAAGCCACTAAATATCACACCAACGCTCAGCTCGTAGCCGATAATTTTCTTCAAACCTTCTGAGGATGTGTGCCCAGTGTTGTTAATCAACTGAACCATGGCAGGCAAATTCAAATAAAAGAGAACCGAAGGAAGTCACAGCCTATTGTTGAGACCGTTCTCTTTTTCGGGCGGCAAGGTCTGGCTCTCCGTGGCGATAGAGACAGTGGTCCCATGGATTCGAGCACAGCCTCCTCTACAAATACAGGCAACTTCAGAGTGCTGCTTCGCATGCGAGCGGATTGTGGCGACACAGATCTGAAAAAGTATTTGGCAAGTTGTCCAAATAATGCCTCGTATTTAAGTCCAGATGTACCAAACCAGATTATAGAAATCTCTGCTAAAATCATCAAGGAAAGGCTAGTCGCAAAACTAAACGCTGCGGGCTGCTTCTCCGTACTTGCTGATGAAACTACAGATATTGCTGGTATCGAGCAGCTTACTGTTTGTGCAAGGTACCTTAATACGGATGCGAACGAAATCGAAGAAGTGTCCTTAGACCTTGTGCCAATTCACGACCAAAGTGGCTGGGCCCTCGCCGACACTATCATAAGGTTTCTTATAGACATGGGAATTAACATGCAGCATCTCCGTGGTCAAGGCTACGATACTGGAAGCTCGATTGCCGGCAAGGCGAAAGGTGTTCAAACTGCTGTTCGTAAGAAATATCCATGCGCACTGTACACTCACTGCGCCACACTCCCTTAATCTAGTTCTGTGTGCGGCATGCTCCATCACAGACATCCGAAACTGTTTTGGGACTGTAAAGGCGACGTCAGTCTCTTTCCGTAAATCTTCTAGCCCTTAACACGTTTTGCGAAAAATGATAACTTTGAGCTGTCCTGAGTCTACAAGGCAGCGCCTTTTGGGACTATTCGAAACACGCTGGGTCGAGAAGCACGACGTAGTGCTTTCATTTGTGAGCCTCTTTGAGCCACTCATCGCGGCACTAGAGGAGATTAACCCATATATGCCCAAACTCAGAAAAAAAGACAAAACAAATAGTCTTTTTTCACAAAAAAACATCGTTGATCCCTCCGTCATAGGAATCGGAATAACACGAATGTAAAACCTGTCCTTACAGAAGTAGTTGAATGTTTGTTATGATTTATATGAGAGAGTTTGCACAATGTATATGGATGTCCAGCAGCTATAGCACCGCTTAACGTCGATGCACCTACTTTTATGCTTAGTGGTTCATCTTCATCCCCACGGCTAACGTACAAGTTCAATGATTAGACAAACTCTTGTGGTAGCTGTAGTAGTTAACGGTGAAAGCGTAATCAGAGAACGTGGTGTGATAGCTAGAAGAGCGTCGCATATTGGACGCAGAACTTGGTCGCCATCCCGAGGCATGTTAAAATGTGATTGAACACCACGGCCGGACTAGAGGTAAACGCAAAGCGCGTCGCGCTGCCCGTGTAGCCCGGCCGCGATTTTTTCTCAGGGGGAGCGTAAGCGGGGAACGCGGTGCTACAGCCAGGTGAGGCAGGCGCGCGTCGCAGAGGTATTTTTGGTTTGGATTAACGTGATGCTATGAGCGAGACCGACGCTTTTACGACGTTTGCGCTAAGATCGCCACCTCGCGGTGTGTTAAGGCATTGACAAAATTACAATTCTGTTGAAAACGCGTCGAATGGGACGGACGTTTAGCAACAAGCGTTGCAGGTGCTAATCGCGGAGGCCACAGTAATGACGAATTACTTTACTTTACCGCTCACAGAGGGCAACACCACCCCGCCGACCGAGAGCACTGTGAAAGGAGAGTGAGATATAAAAGGCGCGTTTGTAAAGCGTCTGGAGTCTGTGACTGTGGCGCAGTGGATAGCGTGCGCGGCATCTGTTCTTGCGAACGAAGCCGTCGTGGGTTCGATGCCCGTTGACGAAACTTTTATTTCTTTACCATCTGATGGTTTACATTTTTTCATCGTCACTTCCGTGACGGAAATACGTCACTGAAGTCTTGGTGGACCCCGGCATAAAACACTTTCGTGTTAAAAGTGTACTTCTACCCTCAAAAGAAAGCACAAGTTCTTTATTTACTGCCACGTAAAAGCAACACTGCTTTTCAAGCCGTCCTACACATATAGGACACTGTGCATTAGGGGTGCTATGTGCGGGTGCGGTAAGCCTTGAAACATTTCACGTGCACACCGACATTGCACTTCTTCCTCTCCATGACGTCTTTCTTACAAAGCACGCGTTTGCCCGGAGAAAGCGGTCAGCATTTCACGTGCACTTCTTCCTCTCCGTGGCGTCTTTCACACAAAGCACACGTTTGCCTGGAGGAAGCGGTTGGCACGTGGTAGCATGAAAAGCAAGCAATGTCTACATTGAGAATGAGGCCTGCTTGATGTGCTGTAGGTGGTGCTAGTCATCAGCTAAAGAAAGAGCGATGTTATAGTGCATCAAAGAAGCGTCCTATATGTAGGACACTGGGCATATATGGGTTAAGCTTAACGGAAATGGCGAAATTCCAGTGCAGGCAAACAGTCTGATGTTGGCACTCTTGTCACCAGCGTTCCTTGTAAGCCTGCATGTGGCGGAGCACATGTTAGCACTGACTTTGCCACTGTCAAAGGAGCTGCAGGAGTATCGACATGAGCGCCGCCATTGACTACAGAGAAGCGGTACAGCAGACAATTGAAAATGACCGCAAGAATGCGAATACTTCTTTCTCAAAAATATGTGCACAAGTGCAGGCACTGGCAGAAAAACTGAATGTGATCACCAGCCGTCGAGCCGGTGTCCGGAAGTAAAACCTTGGGAGCAATGCATTCGAAAGCGCGGAAGAATATTGTCACGTGGTCGTGACGTCGACGAAGACAAGAGCTGGCGTGTTCCAGATGAAACTCTTTATTTGGCCGAACTTATGGCCGGGAAAATAAAACTCAAACTACAACAATACACGCTGTGCACTGATATCGGCGAACTGGGCGTCGGTCGTCGATAAAACTGACAAGCGGTGAAGCGCGTCGGCATTTACATGTGCCGTCGAATATTCCAGCGTTATCGCTGGTTGTCGCGCAAGTTCTAGAATAAGCCCGAGTGTTCACGTCTTGCGTGCAATCTTAACAAAACGATATACAATAATCGCGAAGCTTCTCTAACAACGAGGCGCGGTTTGCGCTGAGCGTTTTTGACAGTCTTTGTGGGCGAAAACTGAATACAGCAAAAAGGAATAAGAAACGCACGTGGCAATATTGTCACGTGGTCGTGACGTCGACGAAGACAGCAGTCAGCGTTTGCAGGATGAAACTGTTTATTTGGCCGAACTTGTGGCCGGAAAATGAGAACTCGAACTACAGCAATACACGCTGTACAAAGATAGCGGCGAACAGGGCGTCGTCCGTCGATCAACTGACTAGCGGTGAAGCGCGTCGGCATTTAAACATGTGCCGTCGAATATTCCAGCGTTATCGCTGGCTGTCCTGCAAATTCTAGAATAAGCTCGAGTGTGCGCGTCTTGCGCGCAATCTTAACAAAACGATCTACAATGATCGCGAAGGTTCTCGAACAATGAGGCGCGGTTCGCGCTGAGCGTTGCCGACAGTCTTTGTGGCCGAAAACCGAATACAGCAAAAGTGATAAAGAAACGCACGTGGCAATGCCCCCCTCTGAAAAAGCATCGTCCCGATGCTTTAAACAGAACAGGCCAATGCATGCAACAATAAATAACAAGAATATAGCAACAAAATAATATAAACAATAAGCACAAGAAAGAAAACACAATAATAAAGCAAAATGACAGTCCTCAGATTCGCTAACGTGCGTAATATGGTTTGAGGCGCACGACATGGACGACTTCAGGTCGTGCACGGCGCCGCTGAGAGTTCGTAATGCCGTCAGGGACAACCTCGTAGTCGAGTGCGCCGAGGCGTCGAAGTACCCTGTACGGTCCGAAGTATCGTCGAAGAAGCTTCTCACTGAGTCCCCGTCGGCGTATTGGCGCCCATACCCATACACGGTCACCGGGTTGGTATTCCATGTGGCGTCGTCGAAGGTTGTAGCGGCGGCTGTCAGTCGTCTGCTGGTTCTTGATCCGTAGGCGGGCGAGCTTGTCGTGCTTCTTCGGCGCGCTGTAAGTAAGCGGCGGCGTCGAGATTGTCTTCGTCGGTGACGTTGGGTAGCATGGCGTCGAGCGTCGTCGCCGGGCTTCTTCCGTAGACCAACTTGTACGGCGTCATCTGCGTCGTTTCTTGGACGGCCGTGTTGTAAGCGAAGGTCACGTACGGAAGGACGGCGTCCCACGTCTTGTGCTCAACGTCGACGTACATGGCCAGCATGTCGGCGATGGTCTTATTTAGACGCTCTGTGAGGCCATTGGTCTGTGGGTGGTAGGCGGTGGTGCGGCGGTGGCTCGTCTCGCTGTATTTGAAGATCGCCTGAGTTAGGTCCGCAGTAAAGGCGGTACCTCTGTCTGTTATGAGGACATCTGGGGCGCCATGACGCAAGACGATGTGCTCCACGAAGAACTTGGCTACCTCGGCGGCACTGCCTTTGGGCAAGGCCTTTGTCTCGGCGTAGCGGGTGAGGTAGTCAGTTGCTACGACGATCCACTTGTTGCCGGAAGTCGACGTCGGGAACGGCCCCAGTAGGTCCATCCCGATTTGCTGGAACGGCCGGTGAGGTGGTTCGATTGGCTGCAGAAGTCCCGCTGGCCTAGTCGGCGGTGTCTTCCGTCGCTGGCAATCTCGGCAAGTCTTAACGTAGTGGGCGACGTCGGCAGGAAGGCGTGGCCAGTAGTATTTTTCCTGTATCCTCGCGAGCGTGCGGGAAAAGCCGAGGTGGCCAGCCGTCGGGTTGTCGTGCAGGGCCTGCAGAACCTCTGGTCGCAGTGCCGAAGGAACAACGATGAGGTAGTCGGCCCGGGCGAGAGGTACTGGGATCGATACCCAGCACCTCCACCAGATGTCACGTGGTCGTGACGTCGACGAAGACAGCAGTCAGCGTTTGCAGGATGAAACTGTTTATTTGGCCGAACTTGTGGCCGGAAAATGAGAAGTCGAACTACAGCAATACACGCTGTACAAAGATAGCGGCGAACAGGGCGTCGTCCGTCGATCAACTGACTAGCGGTGAAGCGCGTCGGCATTTAAACATGTGCCGTCGAATATTCCAGCGTTATCGCTGGCTGTCCTGCAAATTCTAGAATAAGCTCGAGTGTGCGCGTCTTGCGCGCAATCTTAACAAAACGATCTACAATGATCGCGAAGGTTCTCGAACAATGAGGCGCGGTTCGCGCTGAGCGTTGCCGACAGTCTTTGTGGCCGAAAACCGAATACAGCAAAAGTGATAAAGAAACGCACGTGACAATATTTTCGCAGAACCCATTTCATTCCGTTCATGGACCACGTACTAGCCCAGTTAAACCAACGGTTCGAAAAGCACAGGGCACTTCTAAAGGGCTTTTCACTAACTGTACCATCCGCAATACCACCAATTCAAGATAATCGGGAGAAAGGAGCAGAACATTTCCTGGCCGTTTTTGCGCATTATGTCGAAACGAGGGCTGCTTTGGGAGAACTGCGACTATCAAGGGCGTAGCCAGGGGTGGGGGTAGGGGGGTTTAAAACCCCCCGAAATTTTTCGATTTTCATGTGAATATTGCCGCATCCAATCTGCACAGCGACAACAAAGAAGAGCTCGCGCAGCAAGAGAGGAAGACGAGGTTCACGCCCGATCCCTTCTTTCTAGTGCCTCGCATAATTAAAGTGAGCTGTGATATATACGACTTCTGCTGTTTCTGCGTCGTGCGTCGTGCGTCGTGGTGGAGGTGTTGGGTACATGTTGGGGACACCTGCCAGCAGCCCCGCATCTAGCCCAGAAAGACTTCCGCGCGTCGATACATGCGTTCACCGCACCAGCCGCCGCCTGTTGGGCCTGAGCCCAGAGTTCGGTCCTTTGCCAGAAAGGATGACCGCGCCCGTAAGCAGTGCCCCAGACATGGCCAGCCCAAGCACGACATAGGTGACTGTTTTGAACCCTCAAATTCCGATGGACTTCCACGGCAAAACATATGAGGACGCAGGGGACTGGCTCGAGGAGTTCGAGCGCCTGGCCAACGTTAACGGGTGGAACGCCGGACAGAAGTTGGGCTACGTGTACTTCCCTCTTCAAGACGGAGCCCGAACATGGTTCACGAATCGCGTGTCGTCATCGTGGGACGAGTTCCGGCGGAAGTTCCTGGACACTTTCGCAAGCACCGAAAGACGAGAGCATGCACAGCGACTCCTGGAATCAGATTCAGAAGCCAAATGAATCTGTTGCGATATTCGTTGAGGACATGGCCCGTCTATTTCATCGGGCAGATCCGGATATGTCCGAAGCTAAAAAGATCAGCCACCTCATGCGCGGCCTTAAGGAGCAGCTTTTTCCTGGTCTCGTGCGCAACCCGCCTACAAGCGTCGACGAAAATTCTAAGGAGGCGATAGCCATCGAACGCGCACTACACCTACGCTGCCACCAGTATGACCGCCTAAACAACAGTGGGCCAGTCAGCGCAACAGCCGTGACCGCAGTGACAACACATGACGAGCGTTCTTTGCGCCAACTAATACGAGCAATCGTACAAGAAGAGGTGAAGAATCTCGTTGCCACGCCGAATGACTGCGCAATTGCGTCAGTCACCGAAGTTGTGCGTCAGGAGATAGGACAAGCGCTTTCGCTTCCCGAGCCGAACATCGACACTGTTAAACCATCGTATGCAGACACTGTCCGTCGACAGCCATCGAACGAGCCGCCACCGCAGCAGTACCACCAGCCACAGCCGCCGACAGCGCCTTGGTACTACAGGGAAACTTCGACGCCGATGCGACCACCACTTCGCAAAACCGACATTTGGCGTACCCCTGACTACAAGCCCTTGAGCTTTCATTGTGGGGAAGCAGGCCACATCGTTCGGTATTGCCCTTATCGCGTCGCAGGGTACCAAGGCTTTCCGTCCACTACTCCTCGGCGCCATTTCAATGGAAGACCTAACATCGACACGACCTCGCGGGATGATTCTCCTGGGTTCCGGTCGCGCTCGCCCTCTCCAGGACGTTGTTCCCCCTCTAATAGACGTACCCCCACTGACATGGCGAAAGGGAGATCTCCCAGCCCAAGCCGGGGAAACTAAAAGCAGCGACCTCAGGGGGGAAGGTTGCGAATCGTCGAAAAGTTGAAAATCCCCCATTACTGCTGAACGAAGAGCCGGACATTGGCAAATGGCAAGACGGCTGCTAACGGTATTTCAAGCAATACGGTCTGCCGGCCTGACACTGAAACCTGAGAAATGTCATTTTGGTTTCAATGAACTTCACGTCTTAGGACATGTTGTGAGCCATGAATGCGTTCGTCCAGACCCCGACAAGATCGCGGCCGTCAGAAAATTTCCGGCGCCAACGGATAAGATGGCAGTGAGACGTTTTTTTGGCCTCTGCGCATGCTACCGCAGGTTTATTGCCAAATTCTCGCACATAGCATCGCCTTTAACACGCCTAACGAGAGAAGACGTTCCCTTCGTATGGGGCGACGACGAACAAGCGGCATTTGACGATCTGCGACAGCGCCTGCAGACACCACCTGTGCTTGCTCACTTTGACGAGGACGCTCCTACCATGATCCACACAGATACCAGCAACGTAGGTTTAGGCACTGTACTCGTCCAGTGGCAAGACACAGCCGAGCGCGTGATCGCATACGCAAGTAGGACGCTTTCCCGTGCCGAGTCTACTCCGCAACCGAAAAGAATGTCTTGCTGTCGTATGGGCAGTCGTGAAGATTCGCCGACATCTATGGCCGTTCCTTCCACGTAGTCAGCGACCACCACTCTCTTTGCTGGCTGAACAACTTGAAGGACCCATCTGGTCGGCTAGCACGCTGGAGCTTACGCCTTCAAGAATTTGATATGACGGTCGTGTACAAGTCGGGACGGCAACACTCCGACTCCGATTGCTTATCCAGGTCACCGATAAAGCAAGACGATGTCCCAGAATATGATGACATGGCGTTTGTAGGAGTAGTCGACACGGCCACGAGTTCGTGTAAGCAGAAAGAAGACAGCGAGTTGCTTCCCCTTATTAATTTCTTGAATGTCCGGACTGCAAACATTCAAGGAGCCTGCCGTCATTTTGCTTGCGCAGTGGTGTCCTATATAAGAAGAACTTTTCTTTCAGCGGAAGCACCCACCTACGTGTCGTCCCGATGTCCATTCGTGAAGAGGTGCTGAGAGCTTGCCACGGTGCGTCGACGTCCGGCCATCTCGGATACACGCGCACATCGGCCAGAATCCAACAAAAATTCTACTTGCCAAGGCTTCCAGTCATTTTAAAGCATTACGTGCGCACGTGCCTCGATTATCAACGACGGAAATCACCACCTTTAAAACCAGCTGGATTGTTACAACCAGTTCAATATTAAGTGCCCACCGTGCCGTTTGCCCAAATCGGAATGGACCTTCTAGGACCATTTCCGACTTCGCATGCTGGAAACAAATGGGTAATAGCCGCCACCGAATATCTTACGCGCTACGCAGGAACAAAGGCTCTATCAAGCGGCACCGCAGTAGAAACCGCACGGTTCTTCATTGAAAACATCGCTCTGAGGCATGGTGCTCCGACAGTCATAATAATGGACAAAGGTACCGCTTTCACGGCCACGCTCCTGAAGACAGTGCTTGAGCTCAGCGGAACAGCTCATCGAAGAGCTACCTCCTACCACCCACAAACCAACGGCTAGACAGAACGCCTCAACAAGACTATTGCCGAGTGCTGAGTATGTACATAGACGTGGATCATAAAAATTGGGACGACATTCTACCGTACGTCACGTTCGCCCATAATACAGCTCAGTAGGAGACTACGAGAAGCACGCCATTTAGCATTGCCATTTTTTGGGCGTGTTGGTAAATGGAACTCGAAAACATCTTGAGAGCTTACAAACAGGGACGTAAGGGAGACGACAACACAATGCGCTAGCGCATTGTGTTGTCGTGTCCCTTACGTCCCTGTTTTTAAGCGCTCATTATGTTTTCGAGTCACGCCATTTAGTCTTCTTCATGGCCGTGAAGCGGCAACGATGCTTGATGCTATGTTACTGCATGACTGCAATGATACAGACACGGACGCTGAAACTTTTGCTCAACGAGCTGAAGAGGCGAGGCAGATTGCACGCGTCCGAATATCCCGGCAGCAGAGTTACGACACACAGCGTTATAACTTGCGACATCGATGCGTCAATTATCAACCAGGCGAGAAAGGAGCCCTATTCGCCGACGGGTACTTTCTGAAAAATTACTGAAGAGGTATTTTGGTCCCTACAGTGTTGTACGACGCCTAAGTGACGTGAACTATGCGGTTATCCCGGACAGTCACTGGCGAACTCGCCAGCACAAATTGAAAATCGTGCATGTTGTTCGAATGAAGCCCTATTTTGCAGATTAACTTGCATTATACGTCTACTACACCGTCTTTTGTAGTAGCGCATCGGGACGATGCTCTTCCTGGAGGGAGGCAAATGCCGCATCCAAACTGCACAGCGACAGCAAAGAGCTCGCGCAGCAAGAGAGGAAGACGAGGTTCACGCCCAATCCCTTCTTTCTAGTGCCTCGCATAATTAAAGTGAGCTGTGCTATATCCGACTTCTGCTGTTTCTGCGTCGTGACAATATATACACGCGCACATGCGAACGCACGCACGAACATACAAAAAGGATGGTTTAATCCCCCTCTCCCTCCCGAAAAAAATTTCTGGCTACGGTTCTGGCGACTATGGTGGACAAAGTGGGCGAACAAAGCAGCAAACCAGCGCCTCAGTACAGGAACCGATGCCCTTTCTCAATGCGACAGCAGGTTCTATTCGAATGTGTACAAGCTACTCCAGATTCTAGTCACCCTTCCAGTGGCCAGTGCCAGCGCAGAGAGAACGTTTTCAAGCAAGAGGTTACTTAAGAACTACTTACGCTCTACGATGTCCGAGGAACGCATGGTTGGCCTGGCACGTCTGTACGCCCACAGAAATGTCAACATCAGCGCGTCGCAAGTCATTGACCGCTTCGCTAAGTGTTATGATCGGACTTCACGACTTCGCGCCGCTGGGCCGTTGGAATGGTATGGCGGCATCTGCCCTGCTTTCTTCGCCCTCAACGTTCCTCGAAACGCACCAGATGCGGCGACGACCCTGCCTAGTGTCCTGGACCCTTCAAAGCTGTCAAGTCCCCTCGTCAATCGCTTTGGACACGCTTGGCTGAGTTTGACGCTTTTATGGCCTGAAGATGAACTATTTGCAGTCCAGGCTGCTCGATGGAGGCAGTCGCTTGTGCACTGCTTTGTTCAGGCTTCTGCGAGAGGCAACGGACAATTGGCCGAGCGCCGGAGATTCCTCATTGGGCACCTTTTCCACAATACGCGGTGTCTGCGACTTTGGGACCCTGCCGGCTGCTGGCCGTCACTTGCGCCGGCGATGCATCGAGGGAAGAAAAGACTTGCAACTGTCAACACACCTGACGTCACGGCCAATTTTCAGGAATGTGCGCCGCAGTAATCCGTTCATTGTGTGTATGGTTCCTTTGTGGCATGGTGACCCGACTAGGAGCTGGCCGTCCGCTGCGCCGATGGCGCTGCCGAGGCAAGGAACGACTGCACCTGACAGCACACCTGACGTCACGGCCAATTTTCAAGAATGCACCGCAGTAATCCGTTCATTGTGTGTCTTTTGTTCGCCTCCCAGCCACCGTTCGTCGTCCAGGTGCGCCGCATTTCTCTCTCCTGGAGTTCGATGGAGACGGTGCTTACTTTTCGTTTAGTGGGCGGAGATGAAGACAACGTGTTTGATTGGACTGTCCTGGACTTGATTGTTTCCTCCAGCAGAGAATCCTGGGAAGGCCGAGGCTTTATAACGCGAGTGTCGAGACGCTCCAAGCATGCTACGACGAGACTATGCTACGACAAGCTACTAGAAGCCACCACGAGGCTTCTACACGCTACCAAATCAGCATGTAAATAAACGTTCCTGCTCCTGAGCTCTGCTTCTCCCCGAGACCAGGCTGCTCCCCGGTCCTATGGGCAGACCCCCGACTACATCACTAAGCTTCCTCGCTGGGTCAACTTTGTCCTTCGATACCGAGCAAGAAAAAAAATCAGCGCGAACGAAAGGAAAAGTCACTGCTGTTCCAGAGTACAGGTCAATGAGCCTGTAATTCTGACGCAGTATTATTGTTCACCGCCTTTTAAATCCGTGCAGATTTTGTACCTTTTAGCAGTTAACACCGTGACCTAATATAAACATACGAATACGGGCATCAGGTGGACATTAACAACCAATTGACAGCTTCACCTTGTTCACTGAGAGGTCGGCATACGCGGGGTTACCAAACAAATTCAGCTATTGGGAAGCCGTACTAGCGGCATTGCTTGTTACTTTCATTTGTCGTTTTTGTTCTTCATTGCTTTTTGAACTAGAAGCGACAACCCTCCTTTTATATTGAGTGCACAATAGTGGTTCGCACTTTTAAAACAGTTTTGAAATAGTCTTTCGTTATTTTTGCGCTATTCCTTTATAGTTCTGTCCTCGTGGTGCGTCAGAGACAGCAGCTTGGCCCAAGGACATATCAGTTTCTGTGATTGTGCAGCATGTTCTTATGCCTTATTTTGGGCATTATGTATAGTGATCATTGCTTAGTTCCGTATATTGATTGCATTGTTTTGTGTAAGCATACTGCGAACTGTTTCCGATGACTCATGTTTTGCCCGTATTCGAGTTGTACTTTCCCATTCTTGTTTTTCCCCAGCCCCATCATTTGTGCAAAAAGATGAACATTTTGCGTAAACATTCTGCATTAAAATATTTAATCTCGTCCTGGTTATTTTGTGGACTTCATTTTTTTGTTATCAGGCTCTTCTTCATTTTAAAACTGACGCCGTTCCAAAGTTTACGTGATATTTGCCCTACCTCTTACACACACAAAAAATAAAAAATTTCAAAACATTGAAGCGTTATTCCTCGAAAGATATTGCGGGCATGCCAACATATTTTTATGAAAAAACACATTTCTTACTCGTTCTTGACAGTGCGCAGCATTCAAGAAATATTTTGCAGCATATAATACAAATTGTCACTGGTATTACATGTGATTCATATACTTAGTCGTTCGAAAAATTCAATGAGGAGGTCGCGCTGTAACGTGCTGCCAAACCGGAGTGCTGCGCGCCTGTCAATGGTGATGACTGGACGGGGCACACTGTACCATTTCTAATGCTTGCCTTTATTCGCGTTTCATTTGACGTCGATAGTACCTCACTAATATTAGGACCGTGCTGGAATACGCATGCGCAGTTTGGGACCCCTTCACAAATGTTCTTGGAGATAAATTAGAGCGAGTCCAAAAAAAGAGCTGCAACATTCGTCGCGGAAATCTACGACTACAAAATTGCAAGTTCGCAAATCGGAGAAGAACCGGTGTTCAAACGCATAAAAATGGTCAGCTTACAGTTTCGACATAACATCTACAGCGGTAACACTGATAAGAACATATATTTAAAACAACCTCATTATCAGTCTAAGAGACAAGACAATTCTAAAAACATAGGGCCCTACTAATGTTGTACTAAGGTGTCTAAGTTTTCATTATTCCCTCGAACAATCGAAGGATGAAATCTGCCTCCCGATGAAATAGTGTCTGCACCAAACTTTTCTTCCGTCATTTAAATCTTACTTCGAATTTCTTTATAAAGGGATGCGTTATATTGGTTGTGTTGGCTCTTTTACCACGATGTCTGTATGTGCTAGTTCTATGGTTATGATACTGCAGATTTGCGACATTTTATTAGAATTCCACGTGTGTAGTTAGCCCTCTACGATAATGCCCAACTCGGGTACTGTAGGTATTTGTAATAAACACTGAAAGGGCAGTGAAACTGCTGCCAGGCGTCGGCGCCACGATGACTACACTGAGATCGTCGACGTTATCGTTAATAGCGCATCGTAACTAAGGGCTATGGGGCCGCAAGAATTGGATTAAATCTCCTCTGGTCGGGAAGTAACGGCATAATAGGAAGAAATGGCTGTTGTTGTTGGAGCTTAACGTCCCAAAACCACGATATGATTACGAGGGGCGCCGTAGTGGAGGGCTCTGGAAATTTCGACCAGCTGGGGTTCTTTAATCTGCACCTAAATCTAAGTACACGGGCATAACGTCGACTCCAACGGTACGTGGGATCTGTTTATTCAGATACCCTAAGGGCCCAGAAGGCATTACATAGGGGATGGGGGGGATACAGTGAATGTGGCAAATAAATAAAATACACACTGAACAATGAAATCAGAGTACATTAATAAGTAAACATCGAATGGTGTAAAAACAGCTACGTGTGACAGTATTATACTACGTTAAAAAAACAATCATAAGGTAAAGTTTCATAAGAATAAACATCAGTATCACATGAAACTAATAGAAACAACACTATATAAACAAGACAAGCGGAAAAGAATAAATAAACCGCAACGTAAAAAAAAAAGAACATAGAAAATTAGCACTAGTGGTTTCGGGATAGAATTTTCCTATTGGCTTCCATTTTGTCCTAGAAATGACTTTAGACTAGTTGCAAATGAGTCATGATTCACAATGCGCACAATGTCAGCAGGAAGAAGATTCCATTCACGAATGGCGAGTAGAAGTGGGGAGTGAAAGAAGAGATTAGTGCGGGCGGAAATAGGTTCAATTTTATGTTGGTGATCGAGTTGCGAAGATATATGACGAGCTGGCCTGATATTGAAGATATCGTGGGATGACTGATTGAAGTGAAGCTTATGAAATAAAGACAGTAGTGTCAGCAACCTGCGATTTTCTAGAGGAGCTAAATTGAGTGAAGATTTGATTTCAGTTACGCTTATGTTCGTAAGTAGTTTTTTTTTGTGTGATGAAGCGGGGAGCCCCATTTTGTACCGACTCCAGTTTCTGTTTGAGGTAGGCCTGATGCGGATTCCAGATGAAGGAGGCATATTCGAGTTTTGAGCGTACTAAGGTTTTATAAGCAAGAATTTTAGTTCACGAGTTCGCCGGATGCAAATTTCGCCTTATAAAGCCAAGTGATCTGGATGATTTACTGACAATTGCGTCTATATGGGTGTTCGATGACAGGTCTGATGACAAATGTACACCAAGGTATTTTATTGTGGATACATAGTCTATGGGCATGTTGTTCAACGTGTATTCGTATAACACGAGGTTATAACCGTTGTCCCGAACGTGATAGTTTTTTTCTTGTGAACGTTAATTTGCATTTGCCAATTGTTGCACCATTTACTAAGATTTTCAAGGTCAGACTGAAGGAAGCTGGTGTCCTGAGAGTCACTGATTTGCCTGTAAATCACACAGCCGTCCGCAAATAATCTAACTGTGGAATGCATACCATTACTAATATCGTTAATATAAACTAAGAACAAGATAGGCCCGAGCACGGAACCCTGTGGTACTCCAGATTTGACGTGAATTAACGGAGACAAATGGTCATTAACGAATACGGATTGGTATCGGTTGGCTAGAAAGTTGGTAATCCACCTAACTACCTTTGTATTTATGTTAAGACCTGTAAGTTTATGAACAAGCCGCAAGTGAGGAACCTTGTCAAAGGCCTTCACGAAATCAACAAATATAGCATCAATTTGATGCAAGCAGTGAACAGAGTGATGCAAGTCATTAATTAATTCGAACAATTGCGTTTCGCAAGAACGACCATGCAAAAAACCGTGCTGATTGATGAAGAAGAAGTTATCTTCTGTAAGAAACTTCATGAGAGCAGATGAAATTATATGTTCTAGGAGTAAGCATGTTGGCCTCCATCGAATAATAGGAAGAAAAACGGAGCGCCCACTACAATGCGCAGTCGAAAATTACCGGAAGCCTCTTCGGTGAAGAAGGCCTGGAACCCGAAACGTGCGACAATATTTTTTTGGTCGGTTTTTCTTTCCTATTTCAGTGCACTTTGCATGCAGATATGCCAATTATCGGTCATAATTCAAAAGTATCCATCGAGGCTAACAGCGCGAAAAACACAGACGAAGACGAAACGTGGACACGGCAGAGTTCGACTTTCAACTGAATTTTTATAGAAAAAAACAATAACATATAAAACAGGAGCAGAACACCTCGTGGATAACCCGGCCTTGGCCATTCGACTAAAATGTACACTGCGCACCTAATCATTGTCAAGTACACGTATAGAATGCGAAAAAAAAAATGCGATTATAAAAAAATGTTATCATTTTCTTCAATAAAAATTCAGTTGAAAGTCAGCGCTGTGCCGTGCCCACTTCTCGTGTTCGTCTGTGTTTTTCCCGCTGTTAACCACTGCACCAACTCACCCAGTATTCCACCCTATTCAAAAGCGGTAAGCAAAAGGTTCAGCTTTGACCAAATCGCTGAATCGGGTGACAGACAGACAAACAGAAGACAGACTGAGCAAAATTTTAAAAGTATGTTCGCGACCAACAAGCGTCGAGTCCCTCTGTCCTTCTCGAGTCAGTTTCGAGAGACGGGCAGTTGATGATGAAAAGCTCTTTTGTCGCAAATAATCCGTCTGCTTGTTGTCTTTATGAACAGGTGCCTCGTTCTCGCGTATCAGCGGCAGCCTCGCCGATTACGCGTACGCCTACGAGGGCTCACTCCCCCTCAGCGTCTTTATCGGCTGCTGCAAGTACGACGAGCCCCGATCCCTCCAGGGCCACTTCGAGCAGACTCGCGGGCCCCTGCTGAAGCTTCTGCGCATGGCTGACAGGGGTGAGTACTCGACGAGGAGCGGCGCGTGCGTTGTTTCCGCAGAGCCTCCGGTGGCCACCGTCACGTGCGGCCTGAGAGAAACGTCAGACCACGCTAACGTTTGAATGAAAGGCCCTGTGTGCTGTATATCACTTTTTGTTCATTTGTACTTCTTGAACGTCACGTGCGCAGTCCAGACGCTTTTCGAGGAAAGCCCCACAACTCCTCGTCTGCCGGCATCGAGGGTCTGAAACCAAGAGACCGCCCCCCCCCCCTCCGCTGACATTGCCTCGGCGGGGCAACCTTTGACCGCGGTGTTGACGGAAGAAGAGCAGTGCGTCGCTCCGCGTGTGTTGTGCTGGTGTGGGTGGTGTGCGGTCGCTTGCGGCCTGAATGTCCAACGAGACGGAATGTACAACGAGACTGAATGTCCAATAGTGGACATTCAGTCTCGTTGTACATTCCGTCTCGTTGGACATTCCGTCTCGGTTGGACATTCAGTCTCGTTGGACATTCCGTCTCGTTGGACATTCCGTCTCGGTTGGACATTCAGTCTCGTTGGACATTCAGTCTCGTTGGACATTCAGTCTCGGTTGGACATTCCGTCTCGTTGTACATTCCGTCACGGTCGCCGGAATGTACAACGAGACGGAATGTCCAATGGGTCACGTGACCGGCGAGACCGGCGTCGCCAATTTCGCTTTTCCGTTTTCGTTCCACACATCCCAATCTTTGCTGTGAAAATTTTCCGCGTGTGCCCTTACATAGACGCAAAAAGAAGTATTTAAAAATGAGAAATAATATTTAACAAACTCCCTTTTCCACCCGTTTTCTCGTGTTCTTATAACTTGAATTTTCAACAAATCGAGTTCATAGCTTGCGCTTACGCAAGCTATGAAGCTATGAAGATACGGGTGAGATTGCGGGTGCTCAATGATCGTTCGTGAACTCTATGATAAGTGTAGAACTGGTAACACCGTGCATGCATTCCGCTACGGCGCAAGAAAATACACCTTCCATAGGTTTAGAAACGCGTGAAATACACACGTAGAGTTTATTGAACGCATAAAATAGTCAAAAACAGGTTCGTGGTTGCATACGTGCACTGCAAAAAGCTATAAAACAGTAGCCAGACATGCTACGACTCCACAAGAAAAATTCAACACTAACAAATCTGTTACGTTGCTTCTGGCAGCACACCTATGCTCCCAATGATATCAAGATAATTGCAGACGTCTTGATACGTTGGATATTGGGTGCTTACGTAAGCGGCGAAGCGGTCCATTTCGCCTGCTAGTCTGTCATTCCTTGCTGCAACTCTGCTTGACGAAGGCCTCGCGACAGCGAGCGGGTCCAGTAGTAGGGCCTGGATGCGGTTCTGTGCGGCATACTGGGACGTCTGAAGGAACTGAATGAACTCAGTCAAATCGGGGTGGCGAGTCGACAGCCGACTGTGCAAGCCGTTGTGCCACCCTTCAACCAAGTTCGTCGTCCTCGGGCCTAAATTCCCAAATTGCCCCCAAATGTCTTTTATAGGGGCTTGCGAAAGCCAAAATGATGAGAAGTATCGGGCAAATTGGTCCAATCTAGCGGCATTTAGCGCCGGTTGCTGCGGCTTTGCAGCAATCAAGTCCTTCGAAAAGTCCAACCGAAATTCTTCAGGGACAAAAGGCAGATGTCGGATCCTGAAGAACCATTCCTGCACCTCTGGGTTGTTTTTACAGAGGCTCTTGAGTCCGAGCTGATCTCGTTTGCTGTTCAGAGCTTTCGCAAAATGAAATGCGCAACCTCGAACCTAGAAATAGAGAGATGAGTATGAGCGATCAAAGTTTTCCTCTCGTATAAAATCATTCCGTGCAGCAATACCAGTGATTGGGTTTATTGAATTCCTGTGTGAGAAGATTTCGCTTCAGCATAAAAAAAATATACTTAAATATAGGAACCTATACAAATATCTTTGTTAGGATTGATATCACATAAATGTTTAGTGTTTCTGCATTTCCAAGTAGTTACGCCTTCACTAAACAAAATGCAAGTATTAAAGAACGGCATCAAAAACTACACTTTTAAATAAAACCTGCCGAGATATACTTACCTTGGGGGGCCCTGCAGCAGTTTGAAACACTTTGATGACAGCCTGAATTGCTGCTGACTCATAGTCGAACAACCACGTCACTGCCGATGACAGTCTATCGGTGTCCCCGAATTTGGCTTGCATGGAATCTCTGATGGCACCGAAGACAACTTCGTACGAATGCGCGTCGCACGACTGCATTAAGGCGTACATCAGTGGCTGGGCTTCACCTTTTATAACTGCATGGAGTGTATAAAACTGCCCTGGACTGTGGAATTCACGGGGGTTGTACTTGAAATTCCCATCGCCCAAGATGTAGTCAGTCTTCGCCAGCGCTTCCAAGTCCTTATCGGCATAAAAAAGCAGTAGGCGCTTGCCTTCAGTCTTTACTTCCAGCTGAAGGAACTTTTTTCCATCTTTTGTTACGCGGAGTTGTGGCAGTATATCGTCCAGTGCATTGCCCTTTAGTTTGTGGTGATGGCGGTTGCGCGACAATGCCCGTCTCTTCGACGTGAATCCATATGAGCTGGTCATGTTTGCCTGTATTTCGGTTTGAATTTCTTGGTCGTATTCCTGGAAGCGCTCGTGAACATGCGATATAGCTTCATCATACGCTTCCCGTGGTCTTTTGCTACCGTTTCGCATTTCACTGTAGAGTTCGTACTTAAAGCGGCTGGCGAGAACTTCCGTTGCGTCGGCCTCTTTGACAGGGTCACAAGAATGTGGCGTAGAGGGGTTGTCAGGGTCTGTCGCCAGTACTCCATTGCGAAGTGTTAAATGTGCCACCGGACACTTTTCACCGGGCCCCGCTTTCTGGCTGTGACGGTAGCAGTTGATGCATCGGTAGTACTGGATGCCAGAGTCCTTTTGGTTGGTACTCTTGAAAGAGAACTCAAGAACAGCCGTGGGCCAGCGTTTGCTTCGATACTGAATCACCGGTTTAGCCGACCTCTTGTGGGATGGCACGAAAGTCGGAGCACCCCAGTTTGGAGGGTTCATCCTGAATATGCCGTCAAATCACGTGAAAACCTGCAAAGAACGTCGGGCACACAATAAACAGCGCGAAAACGTTTCTTTCGATCGTGGATGACTCTAAAGGTGAATCCCTGGCTTACAGTAAATGATGACGATGAGGATATGAAGGAAATTGTACCTATAATAATTTCTGAAGCATCACTTGTTATTAGGCAAACCACCAAGAAAATATTCAAGCAAGCTCTGTTAAACCACTAAGCACTTCATAAAGAAACGACAAAAGACGAAAGTAACCAAACGAATACAGCAGACAATTAGGCCAAGGAAAGCTTAGAAGACATTAACTATTGTTTCCAAGTGTAGTGTAGTAATTATGACGTAAATTGAAAAGAAGTGAATTGGACGAAAAAACACCGTTTCCGTCGGTGCGATCCGAACCGACAACCTTAGAATTACTCGTCCGGTGATCTACCACTAGAGCCTCGGGCACATAATTCAAAGGTTGTGGGTTCGGATCGTACCGACGGAAAGGGTGCTTTTTCGTTCACTTTAATTCTTTGCAATTTACGCCATAATTACTACACTATGCTTAAAAAGAACAATTAATGTCACCTATGCTTCTCTTGGCCTAATTGTCGATTGGATTCATTTGGTTGTGTCTAAAAAAAGAAAAAAACTTCTCGGAAAAAATTCGCATTACTACTTAATATATAAAATAGAATTCGCTTAGCTGCCACAAAGTAAACTTACTGACGTACGAAACTATAACGTCAAAGACATAGAGAAGTAGTAAAAAAGGGTGCAGCGTTAAGTAAACTGTATGGGAAGGATCATAATGCATGCAGTCAAATATAAGCCATGCAATATTAGTAACCATTCTAAAGACATAGGGAATCTGGTTCAGGACGTTTGCTCTGAACTGTACAGCACAAATATGAACCATCATAACCTGAGTGAAAGTCGAACATGACAGCGAAGTTCCAAACATTACTATCAATAAGGTTAGAAAGGCTCTACAAGGCATTTACCGCTGAAAAGCAGCTGGAGAAGACGGCATAACAACAGATTTTATGGAAGATCAGGGAGATCTGACATTTAAGAAGCTTGCGACGCTTTACGCATTGTGCCTTAAAATTTCAAATGTACCAGCGATTTTGAAAGACGCCAATAATTTATTAACAGAAGAACGAGGAGACGTCAGACTTGAAGAACTACTGACCGATCAGCTTTCTTTTAACATTATAGAAAATATTCAAGATGATAAGTTCGAGTAGGATAAGAGCTACACTTGACTTCAATTAACCTAGAGAGCAACCTGGATTCACGAAAGGGTTCTCTACCAAGGATTACCTTCGCGCGGTTAATCGAATAACTGACAAATCTGCCGAATACAAGAAACCGTTTATAAGGTACTTACAGGTTACGAAAATGCACTCGAATCTGTAGAAATGTCAGCGGTTCTAGAGGTATTGCTCCGGTAAACAGTACTTGATGTGAATACCATAGCCAACATGGTCAATTTATACAGGGATTACACAGCAACTCTGCTCCTCCTAATGAAAAACAGGAAAATCCCGAAAGAGAAAAGGGTCCGTCAAGGAGATACTATTTCTCCATTGTTATTCACGTGCTTGTCAAGACGATGTATTTAAACGACTAGCTTGGGAAGAAATTAAAAAAAGAAAGATTAAAGCAGAGTACCTTAGCATTTTGCTGTTTGCAGACGAGATCGTACTCATCAATAATGAAAGCGACGAATGGGGAAGAAAACTGAAGACCTAAACTGATAAAGCGTCAAATTGGCTTCGAAGTTGAATATGCAGAAGACAAAGATAATGCTAGGTGGTCTGGCGAAAGAAGGAGCGTTCATGAGAGACAACCCGAGAATCAGCGGAAGACTATATGTTTATCTATAGGTCAATTACCAGCAGGGGAGCCTACTCATGTAAAAGAAACAAACAGAAGAACAGGGATGGGGTGGCGCGAATACGATGGAAAATAACTTTTGCAGCAACATTTTTAAGCAAGATGTTGTTCAGCTGCGCATGCGCTAAACAAAATGGGGAATTTGATTACTTACCTCATGTACGGACTGGGATGGCGTGCCGGGTCGTCGCCAACAAACCAATGATCTATCCTCGCGCTCCGACCAGCCTTGCGTTTGGCAAAAAGACGGAAAAGCTTCGGCTTATAAACACCTATTTCGGAGAAAAAAAAAGCGCTCGTGGTGCCCTGTTCTATCCTCTCTCAATGTTCCTTCGCGCTACAATGACTCCAGAACTATTTCGGAGAGCAGCGACAACATTGTTGCGAATCAGCGTCGCTCTCTGGTACTGCTGTCGCGATGAGCGGAACCTGGAGAGTAACTTCTCCCAGATGTGTGCAAGATCGTCGCCTTTTGTCCCAGCAGGAAGCGAGTGCAGCCAGACGCTTTGCTAATACGTTACGAAGGTTTCTCGGCCTAGGTGCGCCTGTGCCACTGCTCCTCAGTTTCGTGAAGTGTTTCACTCGTTATGCGAAGATCTGCTGCAAAAAAAAGAAAAAAAAAGCGATGGAGATGGTGTTTTTTCGGCTCGCGCCGAAACAAACACGGACCACATGCGCATGCCCATATTGGACATCAAAGGGTACGCCGCCGCGCAAGCGCTCTTCGCCGGGGGCAGAACCGTTCGAGGTGGAGGGGCTACTACAGCGCCTTTTGTCACCCTCCGGAACAGTGCAGAGAATCGCCTAATTGATACCATCTCTGCTCTTTCCCTGTCAGACTTCGGGCAGCGTTTCTGTTGTCGTCCTGTCTTCCTTGCAAAGTTAAAAATTTTTGATTAATCTATGAACCGACTAGCCGAACAACCGCTGTTGCCTTGCTTCATCAATAGGCCATTAAAAAGTAATTTTGTAAAGTTTACGGGTTTGTAGAAAAAGTGGTATTATGATCTTAAGCATTTCACATTAACAATACAGCTGTCACGTGTACAGATAGTTATATATTATATTACTGATATACATTCGAGCTTCTCAATACTGTGGTAGACGATCTTAATGTCAGTAATCGTAAAAGGAAGGATATGAGCTTTATAATAAAAAAACATTAAGGTAGCTTCGCACTAGTAGTGCCAAACCTGAAGGAAGTGTGAAGCTGGGCGGCTTATTTGTTTCTCTTTATTTTCTCTTTTTAAATGCCAAGCATTTCTTAGCGAACCTCTGGCACTTTGAGCGTTTCTATCTATCTATCTCTATCTATCTATCTATCTATCTATCTATCTATATCTATCTATCTATCTATCTATCTATCTATCTATCTATCTATCTATCTATCTATCTATCTATCTATCTATCTATCTATTCTTATCTATCTATCTATCTATCTATCTATCTATCTTCTATCTATCTATCTATCTATCTATCTATCTATCTCTATCTATCTATCTATCTATCTATCTATCTAGCTATCTATCTAGCTAGCTAGCTAGCTAGCTACACCAAGTTAAGGAGGCGATCGGGAGAGCACCCAGACGTAGGCAGCTAGCTTAACTTGGTGTAGACCAAAATTGGTATGGGAGGGTAAGGCGATTTGACGAATGTGACTGTCGGGTCAGGACATGAATATTGGAACATCCTGTCGCATACGTCGTCAAACGCTTTCCTTCAGAAACGTGTAGCACATATCCGTTTACCACGGGCCGCGTTGTACGGGTATGCGCCACAGGCGATTGACAGTTTATACCTACCCAGGACGGCGAGAACAGACATCGGTAACTTAAATGCGAGAGCGTTAAGAGAAACCGACATCGGCAACGTTGACCCGATGAATGGAAAAAATAAACATTAGGATCCCAGCAGGAATCGAACCCAAGCATTCTGCGGTGGCAATCAGGTATTCTAACACAGAGCAATGCCACGTCTATAAACTGGTTTGGAAATACAGCCTATGCAGGCGTAATGTCGGAGCAACGTCAATTGTGGTTGTGGGGCTGGCCATCTAATTTTACAAGAAAGCAATAAATACTACAAATGTACTCCTACGATACAGGCGTCATATCAGATTAACGTCTGTGGTTCCAGTGTTGGCTCCGCTTTCAGGGCGGTCTAATAAACATTACATTTGTATTCCTATGATTCAGCAATCTATATTGAAGCATTGCTCGACCCCGGAGGAATGAGTTAATGAAAGTTTGGCATGATATTCAAAAGAATGCACAATAAGGTGCACGTAGTTTCGATAATACTGACGTATGTACTCTAACGTGAGGGCTGATGTTACGTCGTACCATAAGTTACCCTTTAAACGCTAGGGTTGTCGACGTGCCTGGTAAGCCCACGATGTGCACACAGCTACTACACTTACAAAAACACGTCGATCCACCTCGTAACGCTTAACCCAAAAGCACAAAAATTCGCATAGAAGTACTCGGTGACTGCTTCGCATGAAACCGATTCCCAGAACGCGTGGGATCTGCTGTTTTTTTTTCTTCCTCTCTTTCTATGTTCTTCTCTATCTCTGTATTGCTGTCTTTTTTGTATCTGTTAATTTTTATTTATTTATTTATCTCTTTATGTATTTATTTTCTTTCTCGCTCTTTCTTTCTGTCTATTTCTCTCTCTTTCTTTGTATGCTATGTTTTACGCTCTGCTCTCCTCCATTCTCCACTCCTCACGCTCACTTACATTTCCCACCTCCTTGCTATACTATACTTTGCAAGGCTATGCTGGGCTCTGCTAGCTTGCCTGAATAGCAGAACGGTTGCGACACTGGCCTTGGGATCGCCTGTGCGGGGGTTCGAATGCCGCCTCGCTAATAAATATTTTTCGCCAAGAATTTGTCTCTTTCTCTTTCTGTCTTTTCTCCATCTCTTTCTCTGTACTTGTTCCCTCGCCCATCAGAGTTATTGAATCTCACGCCGAACAAATCGGCGCACCTTCTCTGGGAGCGAAGCAGAAGATAAAGAGGACGAAGGGGAAGAAGAGAACGAAGAGAGCGCGTGCCGGTTCATGATCATAATTTCTGTCGACGACTGACGGCATAATGAAAAGCTTGACAGCTCGGCTGTAAAACTGCGGAAATGAACGTTATTGTTAGCGTGGTTAAAACAACAGAAAATTCAGCCTGTTGGTAGCGACTTATTGTGAACGAAGATAAGGCGTGCAAACAAAGATACTGTGAATTAATACCCGCGCTTTAAATCCGCACTGTCTCGGAACTGATATTGCCGTGGTAAGCTGCTTACTTCTCGCTGCGCGTTAACTATGCAGGGTGGCTTGGACCGCACACGTAGGAGTCCCGAAAGGAGCGATTTGACTCGTATGGATTCGTTTAAAGAGTGCTTATTCAAAAGAACTACAGTTGGGAAGGAACGTGCGAAGTAGAATAACAAAGAAAAAGGATGTCACAGACGTGCCGACTCCGGTGCCGGAAGGAAAGAGCGCAGCTGTAGGCACAGCTGCCACTTTAGGCAATATAGACCGAGCAGGCTTTGTGTGTGGCTGAGTGGCGCCACATGACGTTTTAAACTTCTTTTTTTTTTTGGGGGGGGGGGGGGGAGGCTTCACGACTGATGTCTTACGTACCTGTTTTCGGCAGCGTCTTTTGAGTGGGAGGTACGCGGCAGAGTTGCCATTTTAGCGATTTTGTCGCTAGATTTAGCGACTTTGTACCCTATTGTTTGCACGGCCACCCGCAGAGGATGGAAGCGAGACTATTTCGACGTGCGGGTCGAAAACCGAAACAACGTTTAAGTGCCTCCATATGCACACTACCTGTGCTTGTAATTAAACGACGTCCCTCCTGGCCGCACCGTACACAGCTCACCAATTTCTTTCCGAAAGCGTGCATGCCTTAGAGGCATACACACATGTTGGAACATTTGTGTAGAAGCGACGCTTATTTCTCTGGCGCTTAGAAGTGTCTGAACATGTGTGGCCACCTGAAGAGGATGGAAGCGAGGTCATTTCGACGCGTGGGTCGAAAACCAAAACAACGTTTAAGTGCTTCCTTATCACACTACTTTGCTTGTAATTATACGACACTCGATGGCCGCACCGTACACAGCTCACCTTTCTAGCCGAAAGCGAGCATACCTTAGGCATGCACACATATTTGAACACTTGTGTAGTGCACAAGCGACGGTTCTTTCTCTAGCGCTTAGAAGTGTTTGAACATGTGTGGCCACCCGGAGAGGTAACTTCCTGCCAGAAAGGCATAAAAACGGAGACCATTTCGACGAACTGCACAGACCTATCTTGGTAGTTTTCTGTGATCTCTGGCCTCGTGACGCTCACGTTTCCGACGCAGAAATGCCGAAAGTCAAGTACACTCAGATGTTCAGAGATGAATGGCTCAAGGATCCAATGCTATGCAAGTGGCTGGTTTGCAAGACAAAGCAGGATGGGACTAAAGTAGCCGAGTGCAAATATTGCAGATGTGAACTTGGAACCAAGTACTCCGATCTTGGAAAGCACCGACTCACCGAGAAACACAAAGCCGCCGCGACATCCACGGCAGCGACGCAGTCACAGATCACCTTTCCGAGGGCGGCGACCTCTTCATCAAACGTGGCTGAAGGTAGAGTAGCACTTTTCGTTGCCGAACATTGCAGCATTGCCACTGCCGATCATTTGTCCGGTGTGATCAAAAAGTCGTTCTCGGACAGCCATACAGCAAGGAACTACCGCATGAAACGGACTAAGTGCCCGTCGTTGTTAAAGAATGTGCTCTACCCCCATTTCAAGGATGACCTTTCTGCGGACATTGGACGAAGCAAGTTCAGCGTCATCATCGACGAGTCGACTGACGTGAGTGTGAGCAAACTTTTGTCTATCGCCATCATATACTACAGCACAGCGAAAGCGAAAATCGTGACAATTAAGCTTCCTTTCCCTCTGTGTCCTTGAAGCATGCACTGCCGACGGTATAGTTGAAGGCATCAAGCACACTTTAAAGGAGTTCAAGATTGACTTAAATAACATGGTTGGCATTGGAACAGACAATGCAAGTGTTATGACGGGAGTAAATAATGGGGTGCATCAGAAGTTAAAAGCAGAAGTGCAGAATCTGATTCTTCTACGCTGCGTCTGTCACTCCTTACAGTTGGCCATTTCCGCCGCTGTGGCAGACTGCCTCCCTCGAAGCCTTGAGTACCTTGTCAGTGAAACATACAACTGGTTTGCAAGGTCAGCTTCACGGCAGCTTGCCTACAAGAGACTGTATAACTCGCTAAACAACGGAGAAGACCCACTGAAGATTGTACAGACATGCTCTACACGCTGGCTGTCAATCGAACCGGCTGTCGCAAGAATTGTTGACCAGTGGCTGGAGCTGAAAACTCACTTTGAAATTGCGAGATCAAGTGAGAGGTGTTACAACGCCGAAATGCTACATGCAATGTATGCTGATGACGCCAACTTGGCATACCTACTTTTCTTGAAGCCTGTTCTTGCTGAAGTTCAAGCAGTGAACAAGTCATTTGAAGCAAAGGATGCTGACCAGACGAAGCTGCTGCAGGATCTCGAGCGCCTCTTGGTATCTCTGATACAAAAGGTCGTCCTTCCGACAACAAGGATCTCAATTTTAACCACAAATGTAGAAGACCACTTGGATCCCCAGCCTTATCTGGGTTACCTTTTTGAGAATCACGTCAAGGAAATGCGAAAGAAGGGTTTTCTTCCTCAGGATGAAGACGCACTCGGAAAACGGTGCATCAAGTTTGTTGTTTCTCTTGTGCAGCAAATACGCCAAAGGCTACCTGACAACGTAGACACCCTAAGCAAAGTAGCACAGCTGTCAGTTAAGAAGACGTTGTGCGCGGTAAAGCCATCGCTTATTCCACTGCTCGAGTCAATGGGGCTGGATGCTTCTGAGATCCAACAAATCGAGAACCAGTGGAAGGCAATTACAAGTGTGGACGTGGTCGAAGACTAATACCACAGAAGATTTATGGAGCGAAGTCAACGCATACCAAGACGCAAGCGGACAAAACCCATTTGGTGATCTACCTAAGTTTGCATTGACAATGCTTGTGATGCCGTACTCGAATGCGGAAGTTGAGCGCTCTTTCAGCGAACTCAACTTGGTGAAGACCAAGCTCCGGAATAGGATGGCTCCCATGATGGCAAATGCAATCATTACAATAAGAGCAGGCCTTAAAAGGCACCAGAAGACATGTTTTGAATATGAACTCCCAGAGGAAGTTGTGCGTCAGATTGGTAGTGTTCAAGTCTACAAAAGCGCCAGCGAACCGACAAGTTCGCTGGCGCTCGACAAGTGTCGAGGAAGATTGTATTTTGGATGAAGCATTTCTGGAGCCAGTTGCTAGCTGTGGCGTTTTTCTGCCATGATTAACATGACAGGTAGCGAGTTCTCATGGCCTTAGACGTCATGATATTTGTACGCACATTCCGTCTATTTTTGAAAAATAACACAATAAAAATGTTTGTTTGCGTGAAGTGTGACGTGTGACTTTGGGATACGTGCTAGGATAAACAGATAACTTGCCGCCCAAGGCAAAAAGAGTGAAGAAAAGGTCAGCTGTACCTTGGCTGCAGCCAAAACTCGGGAACTACCAAGCATTGCATCGATAAGTATGTGATCACGACGCATGCGGATTATACGCGCGAGGTCCAACACGTACGCGTTAACTGTGTGAACCTTAAAATTTGCCAGAAGGGACTGTCACGGATAAAATAACCGCAGTGTCGCGCACGTGCACGCACTACCGGAAGATATCGTCTTTATTTTGAGGTTGCGTGAAGCAGAGTTCTTCAATTATACCAGTTGCGAAACTGGATTCAGGAACCCGGACATGCCATCAGCCGAGATTGAGGGAGCCAGCAGATATTTGTGCCATCTGGGAGCGACACGCCGCACGCACGCCGCATGCAACGCTGGCGTCGTTTTGCGTTTGTTAGTTTGTCTTTTTGCCGGAGAGAAGACGCCACCATCAGCAAATTCCCATAATTTCGGCCAATGGCGTGTCTGGATTTTGATACATGGAGCCTATGGGGAGTTGGCGTGAAGTGCAGAAGGAAAATTAGCGAGTTAATTTAATTCGGCTAGCACGGCAGGCCACCGAGTACCAGACAAACGCGTAAAACATGAGTAGATCGAATAAAGCATACAACGATGCAGCGTTGGCTACAACTTTTTTTTTATCAAATTATCATAGTCGTCACAGTTTTGATAACAGATCCTAGTTCTCATCTTAGGGCTCTTAAACACAGTTGGACTTCAAATTGACTTGAAATGTGTTTAACTATAATATAGTTAGAGCTTTTAGAATGTTAGCGATATTTTAGCGACATTTTCGAAAACTCTAGCGACTATTTAGCGATTTTCCGACTTTGGTTTAGCGCCACGTGTAAAAAAAAGATGGCAACACTGGTACGCGGCTACCTTCAGAGGTCTTACCAGGTACAGAAGAAGACAACCACATAACTCAAACGCCGACTACGAGCTCAATGGTCACCACTGTGGCGGAAAATAATATAGGCCCAAAGCCAAGTGTTGTTTTCCTATCAGTCCTGTTACGTCGCTTTTTGCATGACTATAATGTAGTCCTCAATGATCCAAATAGAACGAACATTGAACATTAGCAAAAATTATGTTCTTCGTACACGTCATCAAAAAAAATTCCGACGTTCCGTTTTTCACCCCAATGGTGAGCGTACGTGGTGGCGCAGTTTCATATAATGGCGCTGCCCGGCTTGTCGCAAATATCTTCTGCAGCTACCATATACGATCTTGCGTTAGGCTAAAACTTAAGCGCAAAACGAGCACAGCGGACAAAGAGACAAGCGCTTGTCCTCGTCGTTTCTTTGTCCGCTGTGCTCGTTTTGCGCTAAAGTTTTAGCATTATGGAATACCAACTAGCCCGCTCCCACACCTTGCTTGCGTTAGGCTATATTAACCCAAGTTGTATGAGAAATTTGAAACTAGGGCACGTTCATCTCTTCTAAACTGGACATTCAGTCTCGTTGTACATTCCGTCTCGTTGGACATTCCGTCTCGTTGGACATTCCGTCTCGTTGGACATTCCGTCTCGGTTGGACATTTCGTCTCGTTGGACATTCAGTCTCGTTGGACATTCAGTCTCGGTTGGACATTCCGTCTCGTTGGACATTCAGTCTCGTTGGACATTCAGTCTCGGTTGGACATTCCGTCTCGTTGGACATTCAGTCTCGCCGGTCACGTGACCCATTGGACATTCCGTCTCGTTGTACATTCCGTCTCGTTGGACATTCAGGCCCTGAATCGTGTGCGGTTACCTCGGCAGGAGGGGACGGACTGCGTGCCTGCGTGAGGAGACACTCATAAGATCTTGTAGAGAGCGGACGTGTGTCCAAACGCTAAGATGTTTCGTACTCTTTCTTTGTTTTATCTCTAAGAATATAAGTTTTTCATTTCTAACCAAATTTGAGTTTTGTCTTTCTTCAATCGTTCACATGGTGCCGAAACCCGGGATAGAGGGACAGAAACGACGAAGCCGACAGCGGACTTGAACTTTCCGACCGCTTGGACTCAGTGAGTTGTTCACCCACTGGTGCATCAATGGATCGACGCTTGGAAAAGCTGCTGGAAAAACGGCGTGTACGGCGCGGCCACAACTCTCGCATCATCGACGAGGCCGAGCCTGCGTTGCGAGACGGGACATCCAGCCAGGTGTCCACTTTGATACTGCGCCTGGAAACCAGTAACGAGGAGCTGCGGAAGATCACCGACAAGCTGGAGCCGCTGATCATCGAGGAAGAGTTCGAGGCGGAGTACAACGAGGCTGTAAGTTGCGACGACGCAGCCACAGCCATGATCGGTCGTCTTCAAGCAAGGCTCAGCGCCCTGAATATCAACAACGGAGCACCCGAGACTGCACCGCGATCGAGTAATGATCAAGGGGAAGCTGTTCTCAGAGTCGACGGCGTGAAGTTACCCAAGCTACGCTTGCAGACTTTCGACGGTGAGTTGGCCAACTGGATGCCCTTTTGGGAACAATTTCAGCAATCCGTTCATAATAACCCGCGCCTTTCAACTACTGAGAAATTTCAATACCTTCGCTCGTTGTTGCATGGGTCAGCCTTAGTGGCGATAAAGGGCCTTAACGCCACAGAAGCTTGCTACGAAGACGCCCTTGAAATATTACAACGACGTTTCGGTGACAGAAGGCAAATTGAACAAAATCATCTCGCTAAGCTTCGAGCCTTACCCGCCGTTTCATCATCGAGTGACCTGCGTGGACTTCGGAAGCTATATGACCACGTTCAGGGGCATATACGCGGGCTTCGCAGCCTGGGAGTGAATGCGGCTACGTTCTCGCCTATGATGAGCAACATCATAATAACATCGCTGCCGCACGATCTTGTCGTCGGATACAACAGACAAGTTTGCCGTTCTAAAGGACCTTCACAGCGAGCCAGCAATGAAGTAGACGGCGAAGTTTGTGGTGTCGTCGTCGCTCCCGGCGCCGTACGCGCCAAACACCACCGCGGGTTCGAGCACTGGGAGCTTCATGCAGGCTGCCGCGTCTTCGTTCATCCCGCTCCCGTGTACCGTTCGAACTGCTGCGCGCGAGAACTCGGCCCATCACCGCGAAGGGACGGCGAGCCGTCGCGCGCAGCGAGGGAGACCCTAGGCGACACTCTCCAAATCAGTGATTTATTACGGGGGATTTTAATACAAGAGAACAATAATTCGTTACAACCAATCGCACGTAAGATAGTTACACAGAACACCAATTAGCTAATACAATTGTTACCAAATGTGGCCGCGAATGGCACACCCACAAGACGAACAAAGAAAGAACCAGGTTTGGAGAGCCGACCTACCCTTCGGCCAGCGCTCCCGCGATCTCGCACCCCAGAGCAGAAGGAAACAGAACAGACATAGGAACACTTAAACGGAACATACGGTGCACGATCGCGAGGCGCTGCCTCGGGACTTCGAGACCGCGGAGGGTGGCGCGCGCCCGCTGAGGCCGGAGCCCCGACAAAACGACGTAACCGCCGGCCGGCGGCGAAGAACAAAGAACAAAGGATCGCCGCCGGCCGGAGCGGCCAAAACACGTACGCACCCTTCGAGGTCCCCAAGTGGTCTCCCCCGAACCCCGTCGCGCGCCCGCCGCTTCTCGGCGAGCGCGAGCCAGCTCCAAATCCCGCCAAAATTGGGCCAATCGGCCACCGTGTTTAACCTTCGAGGGCGGGGTGGCAGCAAAGTGACAGCGATTTACGACCAGCTGCCACCCGTCCGGTCGAGAGGAGAGGGACACGAGAATTCTCCAAGGAAAGATGGCGTCGAGCCACTGGCGCGAACGCCTGAATTCCCACATCCCTCCCTCCTTAAATGCCCCCTACCAACCAGAGCTCCGGTGTCGGCCAAGTAAGCATACACAACAAAGTCGCAACGGCCCGACACCTGGGCGTTCAATTAAATCAACACGCGGCGAAAATCCTCCCAAAGAAAACGGAACAATAGCTCTAAAGCTCTCCCAAAGAAAATATCAACACCTTATCGAAACGCGTACATCTGACGTGCACAGAAACCACAATTAAAAACTTAGCACTCGAAACGAAGAAATACAAGAAGAAACATCCGCCGAGGCAATAATAAGGAATAGTACAAACAGTAAAGAAGACATAAAAAGTCGATAAGATCCCGAAGAGTCTCTTAGATGGACGAACCGAATGGTCCCGCTCGCCTCAGGCCCGTCCTCACGGACACGGACCGCAACCGGCGTCGGTCGCCGGCCGCCACGTCGACGCCTTGACTGCGACAGGCGCCGCAGGCGCAACCCGATCCACCGCCCTGCCGTCGCTGCCTCCGGCCACGCAGACTTCACTCGACGACGCAACGCGGCAGAGAACACATCAAAGCCCTCGCGGAGCACAAAACACTAGATAAATGAACCACATGACATCAAATAACGAAACATTCAAGCAAACACATACGTAAAAGCAAAATGTGAGGGCCCGACAGAATCCAAACACTGGTTGCATAAACGGGAGATCAAGAATGGGAAGAAACAAGAAAAGAGAAGTTGCCTGCAAGGAAGTCACTAGCCGAATATCGAAATCCATAACGTCAATAACTGAATGAAAGCTTTATCGAGGAGTTCCCATTCGCTGTCCTAAATCAAATTAACGTCCATAACATCTGTATGGCCGGTCTCTTGTCATTGTTTCTCCGTCTGATCAGTTCATCCGGATAGTAAGCGTGGTCTTCACTAGCGCGTTGACGTATGACCTCGACACTAGTGGATAATCCTCCCACGGACGCACACTGCCCATTCGCGACACCGACCGAAATGGGCGTCCATGACGTGCTGTCTACGAAATGGACAGACGCGGAAGGGGCGGCGTAGTCGAACATTCACACCATGCCGTGCGCCGAATCTCAGAGCGAATTAACCTTAATGTAAGCATTACCACTCCGAAGACTGGCCAATAAAATATAAGAAATGCAGTGGTGCGAAACCTCGTACCTCTGCTGCCGGGGGTTGCCAATCTGTTCACACGCCTCGGTCGTCGACAGCGGTAAAAGAGGTGGCATGCGAACTTGGGCCGAGCTCTTCTGGACCATGCGAAGTGAACCCTTCCCCCCTACCCTTGGGGCAGCAGCGCCCGGCGCTGCTTCGGACCCCACGCGCTCGTTGCAATACCAGCAACGTTACAGCGCCCGCGCCCGTGCAATACCAGCACGTCCCGGCGCATCGCCTCCCGGAGGCCGTCGCATCACCAGCGACAAACGAAGAAACTATTTACAAATATATACAACTGGGTTACTCCGCTGTCCGTTCGCAGCTCTTCGGGCCACAACAAAAACAAAAAGAGACAACTCCAGAGCCCAGATGGGTATGGCTCGTCTTGTCTCCCCCCGGCCGGCTTTCCGTCAGGACAGCCTCCTCGTCATAGTCACGGGGTTGCAGGGATGCGTCCCCCTTCTGCGCACGCGACGGGGGGTGCCTGAGGCGCTCGCCTGTTCGCGGACCGGGCTCGTTTTTATGACCCGTCTTTGTCCGCTCGGCGGATGTTCCGCCATTTTCGCGCTTTTGCTGGCATGTGCCGAAATTGTGACCCGCAGCAACACGGGGCACGAAATAGTGCGTCAACTATTACAGAATTAGGCTAGAATTGGGCTAGAAACGCGCAGGTGTTCAGAGAAAATCCGTTGGACTCACCGAATCGCTGAATCAAAGGCAAAGCAGGGGAGGCCAGTCTCCCCGGAACGGCATGACGAGGATCTCAGGTTATCCAAGGAACTCCCGCCGCCAAGAACGAATGTTGTATCTCGGCGGAAACTTGCAGCCCTCCTTTCCTCGTCCGCGCTTCGCAGCAGAAGCTTTGAAGCGGATGCCCAATACTTCTTGAAAAGTGGCACTTGCCTCTTTCCATACCACGTTACCACAACAGAGACCAGGCGGGAAATTTACGCTCGAACGATTCATAAGTCAGGCAACTCTCAAGAAAAACGGCGGATGAATGCAAAGAAAAGAGAGAGAAGAAAGGTACGAATGTACACGGACGCACTGAACTTGACGCGACAACCGCACTCTGCGTAAAAGCTCGGTTTTCTTTCAGCGACCAGAGGCTGATTAGGCCCCTGGCCCCACGTTGGGCGCCAGAATGTGTGGTGTCGTCGTCGCTCCCGGCGCCGTACGCGCCAAACACCACCGCGGGTTCGAGCACTGGGAGCTTCATGCAGGCTGCCGCGTCTTCGTTCATCCCGCTCCCGTGTACCGTTCGAACTGCTGCGCGCGAGAACTCGGCCCATCAACGCGAAGGGACGGCGAGCCGTCGCGCGCAGCGAGGGAGACCCTAGGCGACACTCTCCAAATCAGTGATTTATTACGGGGGATTTTAATACAAGAGAACAATAATTCGTTACAACCAATCGCACGTAAGATAGTTACACAGAACACCAATTAGCTAATACAATTGTTACCAAATGTGGCCGCGAATGGCACACCCACAAGACGAACAAAGAAAGAACCAGGTTTGGAGAGCCGACCTACCCTTCGGCCAGCGCTCCCGCGATCTCGCACCCCAGAGCAGAAGGAAACAGAACAGACATAGGAACACTTAAACGGAACATACGGTGCACGATCGCGAGGCCCTGCCTCGGGACTTCGAGACCGCGGAGGGTGGCGCGCGCCCGCTGAGGCCGGAGCCCCGACAAAACGACGTAACCGCCGGCCGGCGGCGAAGAACAAAGAACAAAGGATCGCCGCCGGCCGGAGCGGCCAAAACACGTACGCACCCTTCGAGGTCCCCAAGTGGTCTCCCCCGAACCCCGTCGCGCGCCCGCCGCTTCTCGGCGAGCGCGAGCCAGCTCCAAATCCCGCCAAAATTGGGCCAATCGGCCACCGTGTTTAACCTTCGAGGGCGGGGTGGCAGCAAAGTGACAGCGATTTACGACCAGCTGCCACCCGTCCGGTCGAGAGGAGAGGAACACGAGAATTCTCCAAGGAAAGATGGCGTCGAGCCACTGGCGCGAACGCCTGAATTCCCACAAGTTGAAATGCCCACACGGGCAGACAGCACAAGGGCTGATGACCAGCTGACAAATGTGCTTGAATTCCTCCTAACCGAAGTAGAGAGCATGGAGAGGAGTGTTAATGCCGACCGTGCACCGAAATGGACAGTGCAAGAAAAGCAAGAAAGAAGTCCGAGGAGGCCGACCGCTGCGGTTCTCCACACTAAAACAGCAACCAAGACGACGACCAAGTGTTGTTTTTGTGGCTCGTCAGAGCACTGCACAGAACTCTGTCCTGATCCTCTTGATATTAAAGAAAAAAGGAACAGATTAATGGCTGACATGAGATGCTTCCGCTGCACTGTACGAGGTCATCGCGTTCAAGACTGTCGAAAAAGAGTGAGCTGCACTATCTGCGGAGGGCGACATGTGTTTTCTATGTGCAACGCCAGATCGGCCGGAGCTCCGAAGCAACAGCCTCAATCTATCGCTACGACCAACGTTTACGCCTCTGCCACAGATTCCAAAGATTCCGACGTGCTCTTGCAGACCTTTCGAGCACGGGCCATTGGTGGAAACAAAGGCGGTTATATAAGATGAGTGATAGACGGAGGCAGCCAGAGAACTTTCATCAGGGAAGATGTCTCCAAAACGCTCCAGCTCCGGGAGTCGGGATTCACCACTCTAAATATCTCAACATTCGGCGAGCACCAGAGCACCGAACAAAGCTGTCACGTTGTGGAAGTTCGATTGAAAGCGCAGTACACTGGGCAAGAATTTGTCATCGAAGCAGTCGAGGTCCCCTTCATCTGCAAAGATATTCTGCATACAACAACGGAGCATCATTTCATGAAAGCAATCGAGGCAGGAAGAGGACCTATCGCTGACAAGCTGCTGCTTCCCGGCATGCCAGTCATTCCAGGAGTAAGCCTTTTGATTGGATCAGACCACATGTGGAAATTTATGAAGAATAAGGTTGAGCACTGCAAAGATTCTACAGGTCTAGTTGCAATCAACACTGCATTTGGGTGGACCTTCCAAGGCCCGGTAAGCCCAACCAGTTCATTATTTGTTGCAGTGAACACATGCGTTTTAAGAATAGAGACACGCATGCCAGACCACTTAGACTCTCTCCTGCAAAACTTCTGGGAACTTGATGCTTTAGGCATAAAAGAGGAGCGCAACTCGAGCCTGCATGACCAAGCTGTACAAGACCAATTTGAGAGTGCAATTGCATTGTCTGAGGGCCGCTATCAGGTAGCACTGTGGTGGAAAGAATCTGCTGGTGGAGCTCACAGTAATATAGATTTAGCTAAGAAGCGGCTTCAGAGCTTGACTACACGGCTCAGACGCGACGGAGAACTGCTAGAGAAATACAACTCCGTTATGCGAGAGTACCTGAGGGAAGGTCATGCCCAGCGCGTGCAACCTCTCCAGTCAGAAGACACTGGACACGTTTACTACATGCCTCATCAAGCAGTAATACGCGAGGAATCCACTAACACGAAACTAAGAGTTGTTTTTGACTGCTCATCGCATTTGCCAGGACAGCTTTCACTCAACGACCAGCTAAAGAAGGGACCACAACTTATTGCAGATTTGGCTCGAATTTTGCTCTGCTTTCGTCTTCATGTTGTGGCACTAATCGCTGACATAGAGAAGGCATTTTTGCAAATTCTTGTGCAGCCAAGAGACAGGGACGTGCTCAGGTTTCTCTGGTACGAAGAAACACCGAATGATCCTCATTCACTTCCCAAAGTAGAAGAGTGGCGAATGACAAGGGTGCCCTTCGGAACATCTGCAAGCCCTTACCTACTCAATGCAACGATACTTTATCACCTCGAGAAACAAAAAGACGAGCGTAAACACATTTCAGAGGTCCTCAAGAAGTCTTTCTACATTGACGATTTGATAACTGGAGCTGAGTCAGTGTGTCAAGCTGTAGAAATGTACAGAGTTGCAAAGGCAATCATGGCAGATGCAGGTATGAAGTTGCACAAATGGGCAAAAAATTCAGCAGAACTACGAAACTCGTTCGATAGCGACGACATCGCGGACGATCCTGACGCGATTCATAACGTTTTCGGTTAGCGCTGGAAACCAGGAAAGTGTCCTGAGAGCCGTCAGAGGTAGTCCGAGCAGCAAGAGAGCAGTGCTCCAAGCGGCTGCCAGGATTTTCGATCCCCTTGGACTTGTCAGCCCGTTCGTCGTCAGAGCAAAGTTACTCTTTCAGCGTTTGTGGGAAAGAGCGTTAGACTGGGATTCCCCACTTCCAGATGACTTAGAGAAAGAATGGAAGAAGTGGTGTGATGAACTGCTGGACTTTCAGCAGCTTACCGTCAAGAGGTGCATTGTGGAACATAACGAGATTGCTAGCTTTGAGCTGCACGTTTCCTGCGACGCGAGTCCGGAAGCATACGGAGCTTGTGCGTACCTGAAAGCGAAGGGCAGCGATGACCGAATTAGCATTGAGCTAATCTGTGCTAAATCAAGGGTAGCACCCTTAAAGCACCTTTCGTTGCCTAGACTCGAGCTGATGGCAGCCGTCGTAGGAGCTCGTCTCGCAAGCTACGTCTGCAAGCACATAGCACTGAGCATGACAGTTCATTTCTGGACGGATTCCACAGTCACGCTACGAAGTGGAAAGCATTTGTGCAAAAAAGTGTATCCGAAATTCAGAGTTTGAGTGCCCCTCAGCAGTGGAGACATTGCCCTGGTAGCGCAAATCCTGGAGATTGCCTAACATGAGGCATGTCAGCTCAGGTATTATCAGAATCCACACTTTGGTGGCATGACCCACCTTGGCTTCGCCAAAACTGCGATAAGTGGCCCTGTGCAACACCAAAGAAGGTTGCGCAAGAGAGTGAATTAGAAGAATAAAAAAGGAAAGATAAAACGGTGCTGCAGTTGTCTTCGGCTACTAAAAGAGAACCAATCATAGACGTAAGGAAGTATAGCCGGTTGAAGAAACTTCTCTGTGTCACTGCTTGGGCCTTGCGATTCCTTAGAAAGACGAGAAGAGAAATTCTTGATGGTGATCTCACGGCCGAAGACCTCAACCAAGCAAGGACTTACTGGGTTAAGACTGCCCAAGAAGAAACTTACGGCACAGAAAGGCAAGGCCTAATGGAAAACAGAGCCCTAGGTCAACAGTCGGATATATCCATGTTGAGCCCTTTCATGGTTAACGCCGGACTTCTCCGTGTTGGTGGATGATTACAGCATTCTAAAGAGGACGAAACTGTCAGGCATCCCATATTACTACCTCCTGCACACGAGTCCACTAAACTCGTTGTGAGAGAATGCCACCTGAATGTGTTGCATGGTGGTGTCCAGGACACCATGACACAGATCCGAGAGAGTTTCTGGATACCGCGATCACGTCAGGTTGTAAAGCAAGTCATTCGAACTTGCAATGGCTGCATAAGGGAGAGACTAAGAGCAGCTAAAGCACCGACTGCACCGTTTCCTGCATACAGAAGCTCGCCAGGCAGTTGTTTTGAGGTTGTTGGCATTGATTTTGCCGGCCCACTATTCACAAGGGGGAAACGCGGTGAAGAAAAGGCATACGTAGCGTTGTTCAGCTGCGCGGTTACTCGTGCTGTTCATTTGGAGCTTGTATCGGATCTCTCCGCAGAAAAATTCCTGCTGGCCTTTCGACGTTTTACGTCGCGTCGTGGCTTGCCATCAGTCATCTACACGGATAACGCCCTAACATTTAAGAAGACATCGAAAGACCTTCTTTACTTGTTCAATTCAATCAAGAAGGGAGACTTCACTAGCTACTGTGCAGATCACCAGATGCAATGGAAGTACATTGTTGAGCGAGCAGCATGGTGGGGGGAGGGGGCTTTTGGGAGCGTTTAGTTCTGAGCTTTGAAGAGTTGATGACTATGCTCAACGAAGTTGAAGCTGTCATTAATTCGCACCCCTTGAAATTCCTGCACGTATCGCCAGGCGAAGGCACGCCCTTGACACCGTCGCACTTTCTCACTGGCAACAGATTGCTCGCGCTTCCTGACGGTCAACCGAGTGCTCCATCCACTGCTTCAGTCAAGGAAATGATAAGAAGATGGAAGCATTGCCAAAGAACAATTGACCATTTCTGGCGTCGGTGGAGGAACGAATATTTACTTCAACGAAGATCGGCGCACCATTCCACAGGCAAAGAAAACAACGCACTCAAGAAAGGAGATCTGGTCTTGATTCACGACAAGAAGCTTCCTCGGCTTCTTTATAAAAAAGCCGTTATTCACGAGGTGCTCCCCAGTCGGGACAGGCAAGTGCGAGCTTGCACTGTGCGTCTGCCAGACGGTAAACTTCTTCGCCGGCCTGTGCAACTATTGTACCCAGTAGAACTCAGCAACTAAGAAAAAATGTGCTTGCTCATTTTTGGTGTGCAGTGTGTTGTATTTCTCTTTTTGTTCATTTGTACTTCTTGAACGTCACGTGCGCAGTCCAGACGCTTTTCGAGGAAAGCCCCACAACTCCTCGTCTGCCGGCATCGAGGGTCTGAAACCAAGAGACCGCGCCCCCCCCTCCGCTGACATTGCCTCGGCAGGGCAACCTTTGAGCGCGGTGTTGAGGGAAGAAGTGCAGTGCGTCGCTCCGCGTGTGTTGTGCTGGTGTGGGTGGTGTGCGGTTACGTCGGCAGGAGGGGACGGACTGCGTGCCTGCCTGAGGAGACGCTCATAAGATCTTGTAGAGAGCGGACGTGTGTCCAAACGCTAAGGTGTTTCGTACTCTTTCTTTGTTTTAGCTCTAAGAATATAAGTTTTTCATTTCTAACCAAATTTGAGTTTTGTCTTTCTTCAATCGTTCACACCCTGCGTGGAATGGCGTTTTGCCAAATTCCTTGGGGGAGGGGCACACACCGTGCCGCTTCTCATTATTCTGCCAGAATCGCCACTGCTGGCTGCGACGTCTACCGATGACGTCGCAAGGGACATTTCTGCCGAGGTGACGTGATGGCCACCGGATGTTCCGCTGCTGCTGCGCTCTTTACGCTACGTTGCGTTCTCTAGTTGCGATGAACGAGCGATCTGTTAAAAATAATTTGACTTTTGATCTGCCTATGCATTGTAGGACCTGTGCCTGTGAGCCAGTGCTGTCTAGCATTCAAATTCTGGGCAGAAGTGGGAATGCGCTGGCGAGAGAACTAATGGAGGCTTATCACATTAAAAAGAAAGACCGTGAATGTATCAGTGACACTTCTGCTGTTCTGCGCAGTAAGGAAAGACTGTTCTTAGATACTTGGTTATGATGCGAATATGTTTTGGTATCCCGATCCTGATTAGCATTCGACTGTCATGTACATTGGGCCTGCGCGCGCCACTCGGCTGTGTATATATGTAGGAAGACGTTTCTGAATAAAGCTTAGTTGCGAGTAGCGCCTGTCCTGTACATCAGTGTTCCTTCTTAGTCCTTGTCGATTTTCGCCTTAGCCAATTTTGAAGGCCATGTCAGTTTAGAGAAGACAGCAGAAAACTTTAAATCTTTCTCGGTTGTACTGCCGTCGCTCTGCGTGTTCTATTCTTGGCATTACGCATCGTGGCTGCTCCTCTGCGTGCTATAATATCGATTACGAATACAGTATGAATGTACCGATTAACAGCAGTCACCAACTTCGATTCGATAACAATAAGCTGACGAGACAATAGGCAAAAGTATTCGCACAAACACCTAGTTAGAAGCTATAGAAACAAAATAAAACATCACGCCATATCCACGAAGTGAATGATGATTGAGGAGCTGTCTCGGAGATAATCGGGTAAACCGTGATTGCTCCGTACAATTCCCGTACTCTCATATAAAGACGTCACACGTTGTTATATCAGCGATTGTGGTCAGGTTGTTGTGGAACCACAAGCGCTCGCAGACCTTAACGACAAGCGGTCGCAGACCTTGCAGCTGTGGCCAAACGTGTGGTCGAGGAAATCGAGGAAATGTGGTTTTGCCTGCGTTAGTCTCACCATCAAGGTGCTCGAAGGACAAGACGAAGAAGACTTCTCTTTCACGCGAGCGTGCGCATGCTACAGTTGGCTATGCTATATGTGGTTTTGCCTGCGTTAATATCATCATCATGGCGCTGGAAGAACAAGAGGAAGAAGACTTCTCTTTCGCGCGAGCTGCGCCGGTAGCGGTCGTGTCTGGAACTAAGTTTACGCTTACGACGCGGGACTTTGCCCCAGCTTAAGAACCTGGCGAGCCCGCTCCTAAAAGGCATACGCACACACACAGGGAGCTAACTTCAAGACAGTTTATTTTCAGAAACCAGGGTACACTTATGCACTCGCCTCGCAAGTCACAGCCACGTGATCTTGGTGAGCAAAGCGAAACATACATTGAGATAAGGCTTGCCCAGATTCTTTGTCTGAGCGTGCCAACGAAGGCTTGCTGATACACATATCTCCGAGCGCAGCAATCTGTTCGGCTTCTATTATAAGTCTTGTTATTTCACATTTGCTATTACCTGCTGTTTTGGTGCCCTCTAAGAGAGGGGAACATTGATGCAGATTACAATGGAGCGTGAGGAAACCGCCACATGTGATTTTTCAAACTTTATTTTTGGGTTCACGCTATTTATCATCGATGCATCTTCCTGACTGCCCTACGTAGCACTTCCCGCCCGTTAAGGTAATGTTTTAGATGACTGGAGTCAACGAACTTATTCCCGTGTTTTACTTGGCAGCTGGGAGCATTTTTCTTCTCTGGTTTTCGTTTTCTGCATAGGCTGATTAGTTTATGGGGCACCGAGAAAACAACATCAGTGTTACCTCGCCGTGCGATTTTCTTTAGGTTGTGCGACAACCTGGAAGATGTAAGGAATTCAACTCTCGGTCGTACTTTCTCCCAGTCACAAGTTTCTTGCATGCTTTCAGGGTTACTTGCTTTTCGCGCTTGATTCAGCTTTCCTTCTGCGACTGACACAAAGAGATGCCTGGGATAACCAGCATCTTGTAGACGCAAGGCCTGCTGACTGAACGCTTCGTCGGTACAGTGAAGGCAGGATTTGTTAAGTGAAATACAATTTCGCAACTTTTAACTAATTTAGAAGGGGCTGAGTGATAAGAACGGTTTAATTGCCCTAAGACTGTAGCACCAGCATGTCAGATCTTCACAGAATAGAATACTGACATCTAAAAACTTAATATTTCCTTGTACGGGAACCTCGAAGGTAACTTCTAGCGGACAAAGACACTCGCGCACAACAGTAAACAGAGAGGAACATTCTGTGTCAAAGTCGTCTAACAAACAATCACGAAACACTAAAAAAGCATCAGCAAATCTAAAGATTCTAACAATCTTTGTCTCACTGAGGCGGGCACACAGGTCTCTGTCTAGCTAGGCTAAGTACAGGTTGCTCAAAACTAGGGCTAAGCAGGATCCTGTGCAGACCCCTTGCTTCAGTAGGTACGGGGTGTTATTTCTTTGCACAAAGGTTGATTTGAGGTACATGCGTTAAAGTCCTCAAAAAAAGGTTTTGCGGTGGTGCTTTCGTAATAAATCTTGCGTCCCCAAATTCATCTATACATGACTGAACACAACTTAACGATTCATTTTGCGGCAAAGAAAGATACAAGTCCTTCACATCATCTAAGGCCTTAACTCCTTTGTTAGTGTTTGCTTCTACGAACGCGAGAAACTCTTGAACTTTTCGTGATGAACGGATCATTAACCTCGAGTAGCTTCAGCTTGTCCAAAAGATAACATGCAATGGCCTTCTGTCATGTGCCTTTCTCGGGCACAATTACCCTGAACCTTCTTTATGCGTCTTGGCGCTATGAAATATAATACATCGAGACCGGTATTTTCAATTCCTTTCAATACGCCGTCTAGCTTCATGTCATTGTGTGGCAAGTTAGCGCCCTGTGTGTCTTACATGTGGCTTCAGTTCGTCCTGTCTTGTATGTGCGCTGCAAAAAAACCTACTGAAGATGTGCTACGAACAAGCCCGCATCGCATCCTTTGTGAATGGAAGAGTTTGCATCTTACAACTATCCAAAGCACTGGCCTAATTATTGCCGCATTTAAATCTCTAAATGATTATCTACGATATCTCAATGTGTCGCGCCACAATGTGCTTCTGCTGGCAGAATTTCACGACCGCTCTCCTATATTCTGCGATTTCGGCTTGGTGCTGCAAAAAGTTCGTTGATTACAGCTACTGCTCGGTCACACAGCTGGCATTCACCGTTGTCTTGTGATCGCCGCACAGTTCAGTCTTTCTTCACTGAAGGAACTATGGGCGTCGCCCACTCAGAGTGAGCCACCGGAGGCAGTACTCCGGACTTCACAAGTCTGCCCAGCTCGTTCGACACCTTTTCTCTCACATCGCACGGGGAGGCCTGACTTTAAAAAATATTTCGGAACAGCATCCTCCTTCACGTACAGATGAGCAGGTGGGACCTTGAACAGACCCAGTTCTGGTCCGAAAACGTCCTCGCATTCCAACAGGATTACCTACAAGTTTTGCCCTCGTTTCTTAACGCTGGACACGGTCAAAACCGCAGCACCGTTGTTGTTAAGTACTCCGAGGAGATCGCGGCCACAGAAGCTCGGTCCAGAGGCGCAAACTACGCGTCTCCGGACGGAGCTTGTGTCACTACTCAGTGACACCGGCATAATTGTGCCACTGTACGAAACATGGAGCGTGAAATTCCCAGCTATGTGCAATGGGCTCATTGAGCGTGACAACTTCGAGCTTGATTTTTCACGGCACGGCCAGCTTGCTCAGTGTTGGTAGTAGGGCACCACACACACCGATGTCTGTTCCATCTAGATGTCATCCCATCAAAAGCTACGTCGTATTGGCCCGACGAGTCCGTTGTCTAGCTTTGGCTTCAACGACGACAGCTGTGTCGAAACTAGGGTTTCCGCATTTTTCATTGCGCCGCTGCACAACACCAAGATCTGCTGTGGTCGCTTTCTTTTAGCCCGACACACAAGTGTCCCTTCGTCCTGCAGTTGCGTGCTTAAAAGCGCAAGCGGCCTGAGCGTCCTTCCACAGCCTGTGGACGATCCACTCGCCTGACTGCACTTTCTTCCTGGTTGTTGTTTATCGCCGGCTAGTGTGCGAAGCTCTGCCTCTTCCTTCGGATCCCATCCTCGTCTCCATTGCTATAACCCTGCTGGTACGCTGACGGCCAGGTGGCCAGGGGTGTAATAACGCTAAACAAGAACGGTACGAACACTACGCATGATTCATTCTGTGGTAGCCTATTAAGGGCACAGGGTAGGCCCTATACCTCCCGTGAATTTTAAGGCTTCGTTAAGACCCATTTTCTCGGAAACAACTATATTACCACGCCCAATTGTTTTAGTTTGATCTATTCGAGTTTGACAGCAAGGACGGTTAGCGACGCTCGACGCTGACCGTGCCGCAGTGCTCGAGAAGCTTCGCGATTGTAGTAGATCATTTTGTTAAGATTGCGCGCAGGACGCGAATTTTCTAGATTATTCCGGAGCTTGCGCGACCACCAGTGATAAGACTGGCAAGTTCGATGCGTGATGTATAAAAGACGGCGCGTCCCAGCCATGAGCAGATCATCGACGGCCGACGCCCAGTTCGCCGCTATCAGTGTACAGCGTGTATTGCTGTAGTGTGAGTTTTCGTTTCCCGGCCACAAGTTCGGCCAAATAAAGAGTCTCACCTCGACACGCCGACTGCTGTCTTCATCGACGTCACGACCACGTGACATCTGCTGGAGGTGCTGCTTCCTTGATGTTCCGGACACCTACAAAGAGCCGGGAACCAAGCCCACAGCGTGAAGAAGGCGTCGAAGACCTTGTGCAACAGCGAGCTAGCCGCAGACTGAAAGGAGTACTCCCCAATACAGACCCCTACCGGACAAGACAAAAGCCACGGCGACAAAGACAACAGGCACGATGACGGCCGCAGCGAACCCTGCCGCAATAGTGATGCTACCGCCCAGGGAGCCGCCGACATTGAAAGACCCTGAAACCTGGCTGGAGACGTTTGAAAGGGTCGCAACAATTAACAACCGGAACGCCGACAACAAGATGCGCCACGTGTCCTTCTACCTGGAAGAAGCAGCAAGGACATGGCTCGAGAACCGGGAGTCCACACTTCGAACCTGGGATCTCTTTCAGGGTGCTTTTTTGTAGACGCTCACGAGCGTCGTTCGAAAGGAAAGAGCCGCAACCATGCTGGAGACACGAGTTCAACTCTCGAACGAAAACATGACCAATTTCGCGGAATAAATGACCCGGCTGTTCCGCCACGCTGACCCCAACATGTCAGAAGAGAAGAAGGTTCCTTTCCACGTGCGAGGAGTAAAGGAACAGCTCCTCGCTGGACTTATGAGGAATCCACCGAATACCGTCCAGGAATTCGTCTCACAAGCCACGAGCACCTAGAAGACGCTGGAAATGCGAACCCGCCAGTACAACCGCCGCTTGATCCAAGACAGCGCAGCGGTTCAAGCCATCGGCTCCGTCGACCTGCACGAGACCATAAGGGCCGTAGTGCGCGAAGAACTTCGCCGAATGTTCCCGTCGTTCCAGCCTCAAGCTGTCTCAATCACAGACATCGTCCGAGAGGAAATCCAGCAGTCGCTGGGCATCCCCGAGTCAGCGCAGCCGCACCTGCAAGCAGAGCTACGCTGGTGCAGCCCGACGCAACGCCCCCCTCCTCGCCCATGTCAAGACGCCGCGCCGCCCCAGCCGTTCCGCCGCCAGGCACCACCGACGTCACACCGCCCGCCAGCCGGCCAGCGATACAGGCCGAGGAAGACCGATGTTTGGAGCGCCCCCGACCACCGCCCACTCTGCTACCGTTGTGGAGAAGCTGGCCACACCTACCGCCGCTGCCAGTACCGTCTAATGGGACTGCGTGGGTTCGCCATTGACGCGCTACGTCTACAGTGGGGTGAAAGACCACGCGACATCCTGCTACCTCGCAGGAACGCAGTGGACGCCCCGACAACTTTCCCGTTCGCCGTCGCCAGGCCGTTATGCCTCACCGCAGCGCCGTCAGTACACTGGCCCAACCCGGGGCCGCTCATCTAGCCCGTATCCGGAAAACTAAGGGCAGCAACTGATGGAGGTGCGCTTGCTGTACGACGAAATACCGAAGATCCTCCACCGCAAACGACGACGCCGCGACGAAATCTCAAGAACACGACGCAAACCAGACTTAGACCTGACGACGAAACCTCGGTCTCTGAAGAAGACCTGTCGACGCGACGTAGAAGCAGCGGGACAAAGCAACCTAGCCGTGACCCGATGCCGCAATATAACCGCAACGCAACACGACGGATTAGCGACCTCGACGTACTATTCGACGGCCACAACGTCGCCGCTCTCGTCGACACTGGTTGCGACTATTCCGTCGTCAGTGGACCATTCGCCACAAGATTGAAGAAAGTTAGGACCGCTTGGCAAGGCCCCGAAATCCGGACCGCTGAGAGCCATCTAATATCTCCGGCTGGAGTCTGCACCGCAAGAGTCACCATCAATAACCGGACTTATCCTGCGAGCTTTGTAATCTTACAGCATTGCTCCAGGGATGTGATACTTGGGTTGGACTTCCTAAGCCACCACGGCGCCGTCATCGATCTGAGGTCTGAGTCAATAACACTAGCCTCAGAAAAAGTGCTGCCGCCACACACGACGCCAGGAAACCCCGTATTGAATGTGATAGCAGGTCACCATTCCGCCTCTCTCCAGCATCATTCCGTCGGCACCGAAGAACTCGCAAACGAAGGTGTCATCGAGCGCGATCAGAACCTACTTCTGAACCGTCAGATTTGTGCCGCAAGAGGCGTAGCCGAGCTGCATGATGGCAAAGCAAAGGTAGTACTGACAAACTTCAGCCACGCATATAGGCACCTCAACATTGGTACGACAGTCGCCTACATACACGTGTAGGGGGAGGGAGACGTGAAGGCGGCCGACGTGGCCGTGCCGAAGTCTCGCCACTTTATTCGAAGGCCCTGGTACAAGCAGAGCGGCACCGGCTGCCGGCGTCCAGCTTCCAGGAGCGTGCGCTCGTTCTAAACCATGTTCTAAACTACTCGCGCCTCGAGCGCTAGGCATGAGCTGCGCGAGAGACGCGGCGCGGTGGTTGGAAAATGACGATGATGATGAATGGCGATGATGATGACGCTACAGATTACTCCCCCCCCCCCGCAGAAATGATCCCGGAATGAAAAACTATGGGGGCGTATATACAGGAATGTTCATGTCGCGAAACGATAGGGTCCGTGGGCAGTCCAGGTCGTTAACGTGGAAGGTAGCCGTCAGAAATGACAAGGCCTCTGGGGGGCGACTCTGGGAGCAGCGCAGCGGGCGAGGGTCGCGACGAAGAGACGCTGTTGGAAGGAGCGAGCGACACCGATGTCGTGGAAATCGGTAGTGGGCCGAGAAATTCCGCTGCGCAGCCCAGCGAAATTGGCACACACACAAGCTCTTGTGATGCTGGCGGTTCGTCCGCACACTCGGGTAAATGTGACTTAAAGACAGAGTGGAGCGTAGGCGTAGTACATCTTGGCCAGTTGATTTAGACGTTCGTCGGTGCGAACTTCGCCTGGTTGGGCGGGCGACGCAGTTGGCGTGGCGACGGTGCCGGTAACGGCGTTGGTGGTGGCACATTACTGGCTGCGGCTGCTCCATAGTCTGCCGTGTAGAGTGCAGACGAGCCGCGAGGCGTGCGCTGCAGATAGACGTGGCGCGACTAATCTCGGTGTGATGAGCCGTGCTGGAGAGACTGGACGACGGTGCAGCTGTAGTCGCAGAATGAAGTTTAGTAGGTGAAGGAGAGCGCGTGTGCGGGGCGGCAGGTGGGTTGTATGCCTGCGTGGCCGGTAGGGCATACGCGGTCTGGTCTACCTGTGGCAAGCCCGGCGGGTGGTCCTCGGGATTTTCTGTCATCGTCGCAGCGTCACGAACGTTCGGCCGTAGCTGGTTATGGGCTTGAACGTCTGCTCCGGGAGATTTCAAGTACGATGGTAGTTCCTGCTGGCAAGATGCGCATAGTGTCGAGGTCGAAAAGGCAGGTTCGTTGGACATCGCTGGCGATGCCTCCGCAATTGGGGGTCGTATAGCGGGCGTGACGATGTCCCTGTCTATGGCAGACTCCAGGGCGTGCGGCGAGGTAGCCGTCATGGAGCCTGACGTGGCAGAAGTGTCATGGGCCATGGAGGTCGGGGAAGATGTGCAGATGGCCGGAACGTCTGAAGGACCATAGGCCGAGGCTGTCGAAAGGACAGAGCTCTCAGTGGAGTGGCCGATGGCAGCAGGCACTTCCTGTACCTCGTCGGGCGCAGGAATCGATGCGCTGGTGGCCTGACGTGAGGTCGGAGGAGTCGTAGCCGGGGAAGGTAGGTCGTGGTCATGGGAGGGCTGCGGGCCGGGTGGTACCGCTCGCGTTGACGGAGGGGAAACCCGGAACTCACGGGTCCCCGGTAGCGGGTGGTACGTCTCGCCGTAGCGGGCCATCACCGCAGCGCAGAGGTCGTCGTATGGCTGCGGGCTGGATGACGACGCCGCGGACAGATGACGCAGCTCAGCCGGGAGGGCGTTAAGCAAGATGTCGTGCATTAGTGGCTGCACGGTGACGCCATTCACCGCGAGGCAGGCGTCGAGCTGCATAAACCACGCTCGGGGGTAGGCCGGGTGAAACGGCGGAACTGGAGGGCAGAGTCGCGGAAGCATGGCAGCGGGCCGCTTGGCGAAGGGCGTGTTCTCCGGGTCACCAATTGTAGCGGGAGGGAGACGTGAAGGCGGCCGACGTGGCCGTGCCGAAGTCTCGCCACTTTATTCGAAGGCCCTGGTACAAGCAGAGCGGCAGCGGCTGCCGGCGTCCAGCTTCCAGGAGCGTGAGCTCGTTCTAAACCATGTTCTAAACTACTCGCGCCTCGAGCGCTAGGCATGAGCTGCGCGAGAGACGCGGCGCGGTGGTTGGAAAATGACGATGATGATGAATGGCGATGATGATGACGCTACACACGAATTCGTGGACGCCAGCAATGCTTTCGCCCTCTTCGATGCGACCGAACCTGCTTCGACGGATCGACGAACCCAACCAGATTTCACCTCAACCCGAGCCTCCCGAAGCACAAGCAAGACCAACTAAAAGCCCTGCTCCTACAATTCAAGAACTGCTTCTCGTCGTCGTCAAGAATTCGACAAATCCCAGTGGCGAAACATCGCATCATAACAGAAGAAAGTGCCTGACCAATTCGTCAAAGCCCGTACCCAGTTTCGACGTGAGAACGCAAGGCCGTCAAGAAACAGGTCGACGAAATGCTACGCGACGACGTCATCCAGCCGTCCAAGAGTCTGTGGGCGTCACCTGTGGTGTTAGTGAGGAAGGAGGATGGAACCCTGCACTTTTGCGTCGACTATCGTCGCCTGAACAAGGTCACGAAGAAGGACGTGTACCCTCTCCCACGAATAGAAGACGCCCTAGATCGACTCCACAACGCCAAGTACTTTTCGTCGATGGATCTCAAGACCGGCTACTGGCAAATCGAAGTCGACGAGAGAGATGGAGAAAGACTGCCTTCGTAACACCAGACGGCCTGTTCGAGTTCAAGGTCATGCCCTTTGGTCTTTGGTCCGCACCCGTGACTTTCCAACGTGTCATCGATACAGTACTGGCTGGCTTGAAGTGGCAGACTTGCCTCGTGTACTTGGACGACGTCGTTGTGTTTGCCTCAAACTTCGACGAACACCTACGGCGGCTTGAAGCTGTAGTTCAAGCAATCAATAGCTCCGTACTCACCCTGAAGCCAGAAGAGTGTTGCTTTGCGTACGAGGAGCTCTTGTTCTTGAGACACGTGATAAGCAAGTCCGGAGTACGCCCTGACCCGCAGAAGACAGTCGCCATCGCTACATTCCCGCCACCTGCCGACAAGAAGGCCGTGTGTCGATTTCTCGGCCTGTGTGCCTATTACAGGCAGTTTATCAGAAACTTTGCCCGCATCGCCAAGCCACTTACTAACCTTACCAGGTCCGACGTCGAGTTAAAGGGGGAAACGCCTCAGGAGAAGCATTACAAGAACGAAAACGACGCCTGCAGACGCAATGTTATTCGCGCATTTTGACGAATACGCCCAAACAGAAGTGCACACCGACGCAAGCAATGTAGGAATCGGCGCCGTTCTTGTGCAGAGGACTGTCGGACTGGAAAGGGTAATCCGCTATGCTAGCCGGTCGCTATCAAAGGCGGAAGCCAACTATTCTACGACATAAAAGGAGTGCCTTGCCATAATCTGGGCTACATCAAAGTTTCGCCCCTACCTTTACGGCAGGCCCTTCAATGTTGTGAGCGACCACCACGCCCTGTGTTGGCTAGCTAAATTGAAGGACCCTTCAGGTCGTCTCGCACGATGGAGCTTGAGACTTGAAGAATTCGACATTGCCGTCGTTTACAAGTACCGAAGAAAGCACTCTGAAGCCGACTGCCTGTCTCGTGCCCCCGCGGACCCGCCGCCGCAAGGCGACCAGGATGATGACTGCTTCTTAAGAACCATAAGTGCCGACGACTTCGCTGAACAACAGCGATCGGACCAGGAACTCAGCCGCCTTGTGGAATACCTCGAAGGCAAGACCGCCGTCGTCCTCCAGAAGTCCTCCAGGCCCTGCACGACGACCCGACATCAGGACACCTCGGTGTTTCCCGAACCTGGCAAGAATACAGGAAAAGTACTACTGGCCGCGCCTTGCCGCCGACGTCACACGCTACGTAAGGACATGCCGAGACTGTCAGTGACGCAAGACACCGCCAACGAGACCAGCGGGCTTTCTTCAGCCGATCAAGCCACCTCGGCGATCGTTCCAGCAGATCGGGATGGACCTCCTGGGGCCGTTCAGAACGTCGACTAGCGGTAATAAGTGGATCGTCGTAGCTACCGACTACCTGACCCGCTACGCCGAATCAAGGGCCCTTCCTAGAGGCAGTGCCGCCGAGGTAGCGAAGTTCTTCGTTGAAGACATCGTTCTGCGTCATGGCGCCCCAGAGGTCCTCATCACCGATAGAGGTACGGCGTTTACTGCGGAGCTAACTCAGGTGACCTTGAGGTACAGCCAGACAAGCCACCGCCGGACCACTGCCTACCACCCCAAAACAAATGGCCTCACCGAGCGGCTAAATAAGACCATCGCCGACATGCTGGCCATGTACGTTGACGTCGAGCACAAGATGTGGGATGCCATCCTTCCGTACGTGACCTTCGCATACAACACCGCTGTGCAAGAAACGACGCAGGTGACGCCTTACACATTGGTCTACGCAAGGAGCCCAGCAACGACACTCGACGCAATGCTGCCAACGGCCACCGACGGAGACAATCTGGACGTCGCTGCTTATTTGCAACGCGCCGAAGAAGCTCGACAGCTCGCCCGCCTGCGCATCAAGAAGAGGGTCGACAGCCGCCACTATAATCTTCGGCGACGCCACATGGAATACCAACCCGGTGACTGTGTGCGGGTTTGGACGCCGATACGCCATCGGGACTTAGCGAGAAGCCTCTTCGCCGATACTTCGAGCCATACAAGGTGTTTGGACGTCTCGGCGCTCTAGACTACGAGGTTATCCCGCACGGCATTACGAGCTCTCAAAGGCCATGTCGTGCGCCATGTCGTCCATGTCGTGCGCCTTAAGCTGTTTTTTGCGCGTTAGCGAACCTGATGACTGTACCTTTTGCTTTATTATTTTAATTTTGCTTGTACTTTTTGCTTGTTGTAATTTATTTCTGTATGCACTTGTTTTTTTACTTCTATATTCTGTCACAAGCATCTGGACGATGCTTCTTCATAGGGGTGCAATGCCACGCCCACTTCTTGTTTTATTTTGATGAATTCGGGCTTGACCAGCAAGGACGGTTAGCAACGCTCGACGCTGACCGTGCCGCAGTGTTCGAGAAGCTTCGCGACTGTAGTAGATCATTTTGTTAGGATTGCGCGCAGGACGCGAATAGTCTAGATTATTCCGGAGCTTACGCGACCACCAGTGATGACTGGAAAGTTCGATGCGTGATGTATAAAAGACGGCGTGTCCCAGCCATGAGCAGATTATCGACGGCCGACGCCCAGTTCACCGCTATCCGTGTACAGCGTGTATTGCTGTAGTTTGAGTTTTAGATTCCTGGCCACATCTTCGGCCAAATAAACAGTTTGATCTCGACACGCCGACTGCTGTCTTCATCGACGTCACGACCACGTGACAATGTGTAAAGCGTTTGGGTTTGTTTCATTTCTTTCAATAGAAATAGAATTACAATTTATTTCAAGTGCTGAAATTTCTGCGATTTTTTAGCAAGGCAGATAAATTTTGTCATTACTTTTCTGAAGAAACTGCCAAAAAGATTAAAACTCTTTCACATACGTATGCCATTCTAGTTCGGTTGCTTTGCGTTGATGTTTGGCTTATTGTGGTAAAAAAATCAGCCTTCTTTTTTATTTCATCTTGTTTTGATAACAGGGCAAATGCAACAAAAAAATTGATTTAGAGATATTGATAATTAAAGAGGAAAAAAGTCACAGTTTCGCCGCAAGGGCGAAGCAATGAATGCGATAGCAAGAAACTAATGCTATACGAAGTGAGGCTCGCCAATGGATAATCTCAGTTTGAACAGCGCTCCTGTTGCAAAGGCGGCCGAAGCAGCGAAGGAAACTAGCGTGCTTCAAGTGTCGATCTGTGACACTTGATATTTCGCGCTCATCTTCTGTTCGTTCGTTTAGCAGCGTCCCTTGAGCTCGAGTGACTTTCGTACGCTCCGTAACATGAGCGCGGACATCACGGTGAAAGCTCGAAACATCCCTCTTCCCCTCACCACGAGAAAACCGCGCGAGCAGACAGCGGAAGGGCAAGGTTCTCTCTGCGCAAATATAAGAAGAAGCGAGCGAGCTTCTTCTTAGCGAGTTTAAACTTTTAAATGCACCAGTCGCGCTTCTCGCGCCACCTCGCTGGTAATGAAGAAACGCTTATAAGCGCCTGCCGTCTTTAAATCCTGCCAGCGTTAAAGGGTGTATATATAACGCTCGCCGTTAGCTACCTGAAGGATCTGCGCTTTCCGGCGTAGTGGTTAGCGACACGCGCTGCGGAACGACAGGTCGCTGGTTCGATTCCGCGCTTCCGAAGCATTTTTCCTAATTATTTTTCTTTAGAACATTGATATATATATTAATACTTATACATATACGGTGAATGACGGCGACGGCAAAGTCCAGCCGAGGCTGGCCATGTAATTGCTATCGCAATAAAACAAGTTTATTTCATGTTTTTTTCCTGAAAGAAGATGTACCGAAAAACTTAGTTTTCTATCTAGTCATCACACGAGTCAGCTTTTCGCTTATTTTCTTGTTTTCTTCGTTCCCTGGTTTGTTTTGTCATCTCTTCTGTCTCTCTAATGGCCAAACACTGCTGACGGCGGTCGATCTCACCCAAACATATGACAGTGTTGCGCCTCGGTAATATGGCAAACGGCCTTGAAAACGTTTATTCAGGCTATGCAGGTTTATTTCAAAGTTTGAACAGTTTCATTGGTGGCAATTCTGAAGACTTCCATTTCAAAGATCACGATCCATTGTGTTCTCTACGAGTGCGATGGTTCCCCCGCATTCTGTGCAGACACAGTTACTCGTAATCACGGTTTGTAGAAGCTCCACATCAATAAAAACGTAGCCATTATCATTACAGGTAACATTTTGTATTTGCGGCGACTCCTAATGAGGACAAAGCTTACTTGTTGAAGTGCTCGCACGCGCGCTCCCGGTTTTGTTTCTGCTAGTAGCCGAACCGAGTCGATTTCCAATTATACTGCGCTTTCTAAACAGTCTCTTTGATTCGTCTACACGAGAATATCTTTTGCTGTCGCAGCAAAATCAACAAAGGCACAACTGAGCTCAAAATAAATGCACGTCTAACACAAGGCAAGTGGACTCAGTAAATGTCACCTGTGTTAAAAAAAACTGCACCATGTGCTTTTAAGTAGCCGGAATACTTTTTAAAACCTGCTAAGCCCAGGGAAACTACCAGTTTCATAAAAGTTGAAAAACAGCGCAAAGACAGGACGAAGGAAGTGACACATGGACGGGCGCTGTGTCACTTCCTTCGTCCTGTCTTTGCTCTGTTTTTCAAGTTTTAAGTTATGTACCAACTAGCCCGCCTTTCGCCACTCTACCAGTTTCGATTTTTTTTCAAATTCCCTTGAGGCAGAAAGCTCAGGCTGTGCACCGTCTGAGAAAAGGGGCTTGGCTGCTCGTCAGTTGGTCTTGAAAACCTAGTTTTTTTGGCTCAATGAAAGCGCGCAAGAATGTGAAGGTAACTGTATATTGTTATGATAGGCCTTTTCATTCCAAACAAACAAAACACAATATTTGGAATTTTTTTACCGTACCCTGTGTCCTTAAAGCTTTCATCAAAAAGCTTCATCGTGATGACGTCAGCCTGACGTATCAGCAAACGCCGGTTGTCTTCTTATTTATAACTTTGCAGCAGCGTGTTCTTCGTTTAAACTTGCACACATGTATCACCTCGAATGTTTATTGCAGTATGTATTTCCTATTCAACGCCCCCTCCTGAACGGTTCGTTCACAGGCCTGCAGCATTCTTGCTAATAGAAATACATAGAGCAGCACTTCGGTTGCGCCTTACACTGTGCTAAACAAAGGAACACGTGGAACGAAATTGCGTAGAAACCGTTTCGCCTTGTGATCTGCTGCCGACTCCCCGATAACCAGAGTGGCGAATGCGCGATGGTCAAGAAATACTTCAAGCGGATGTGGTCGACACCTGGCCGCTGTCTGCGGTGAGAAATCTCTTCCACCACTACAATACTCTGTAAAGCGAAATTTTCAGCGCAGCTATTGATACTCTATCTCACCACTACCATTTAGCACTTCCATAGCTACCTCATGCTTACGCAGGATGGCTAAATGTGGTAGCGTGCCTAACATGCTACCATGCTTGCGGTAGCATTTTACGCATGCTGCCAACCACATGCATGCTACAACAAGCATATGGTAGCATATGGTAGCAAGCATATGGTAGTATGCTGTTCACACAGCTGTTCACAAGCCGCATGCAGACCACTATCATATGTCTAGAAGTACACGTTGCTGGGCTAGTCGGTCCCCTGGACCCCTTCCCTCGTTATTTCCTCGCGCAAGAAACAGCCATACTTTGTGGCTTGTACTTAGACACTATCATATGCTTGTTGTAACATGCATGTGGTCGCTAGCATGCGCAAAATGCTACCGCAAGTATGGTAGCATAATATGCACGCTACCATATTTAGGCATCCTGCGTAATGAATAGCTTTGATGCAGCGCGAAACAACACACGGACACGAGAAGGCACATAAGGACACCACACAGCGCTACTAGCAACAACACGTTTAATTTCTAAACCAGACCGCTTATAAACCATAATCTCCAGGCAAACAGTTAACACGTGGAATCACTCAGAGACATGCGCGAAAAAAGTCACTCTACCTAAACGAAACCATGACAAAGATATCACCGTATATCACCGCGTACGCAAGAAACCCAACTACTTAGGCGACAATGCTATCGATGACTTGCTAATACACAGATCACCAAGTACATCCATAAGTTGGGCTTAAACAGTCGGAAAGGTGATCTCTTCTTCGTATCGACCAACAATGACTGTGTTGGGAAACAAAAGCCGGCAACAACACGCATGAATGTTGAGTGCAAGAAACCTTTCAGGCGCCAGTTTATTTGGTTTATGGTTGTGCTTCCTCAATCGCTCACCTCCTGGTTTGCCTGACATAATGTTTCCCACATGAGAACGGAAAACGATATATCACAAACGTCTTGCAATCAACAAATTTTTGTAGCCCAAGATGGATTCGTCATGACACACAGTATCCCGCTCTTATCAGGCACTGGAAAGACTACCCAAATATTATCGCCAAGTGCCACCTTCTTGAGATTATGCGACAGCTGGTGAGCATATGGGATTACGGCCGTGCATGCCGTTTCTGCAATCAGCCTCTTTCGTTTTCCTGTGCTGCCCTCTGCCGTTTTGGTAGGGGTTTGGTAGGGGCCGGGACAACTTGCCAGAAGCAAGGCCTCCGAGATGAAGAGACGTTTCGCTACTTTTCCGCTAGGGGAAGCGCGTATGCGCCAGGGTGTCGTGAAAAAGGCGGATTATGTGGCAATGAGCATTTGACTGACTTGAACTTCCGCGAACTCTTTTCAACTGTTATTCTGCCACAGACACTAAAACATGATCTGGATAGCCAGATTCCTTCAAGCGTGAAATCTGGTTCTGGAAGCTATGCTTCGTTAGGTGGACACAGGACTTGTTCAGTGCGTTGCTGACGCACGTCGTTTCGATACGTCTCTTGCTTAGTTCTGAATGATTAGAATGAAATGAGAGTAGATCTTCTTGAGCGCGTGGGTCATAGCACCATTAAAGCCGGTTGTCAGAACAAAAACGTTTTAAGTCTAAAAGCCCATACGACCCTTTCTTGGCCATTCTACTGTCACTTCTAGCAGGGGCGTAGCCAGAAATTTTTTTCGGGGGGGGGGGGGGTTCAACCATACATTGTGTATGTTCGTGCGTGCGTTTGTATGTGTGCGTGTATATGTGCGCAAGCAAATTTGAAAAATTTCGGGGGGGGAGGTTTGAACCCCCCAACCCCCCCCCTTCGCTACGCCCCTGACTTCTAGGGGCTCGAGACGATCGCGAAACACATTCATCACATTGGTAAGGCACGTTCACACCGCACGCGGAGCACGCAAGCGGATTTTCAAAGCGGAGAAGCAGCGAGGGCGCGCGACTATTCAGACCGATCGCGTTGCCTTCTGCCCGTTCCGCCGCGGGGGCGGAGCAATCCACCAATCCACGGTGGACGTGTCGCCATCCTGTGGCACTACGCGATACTGTGCGCGCGCGTCCAGAGCCCTGATTGGCTGCGGCCAAAGCGGACAACATTTCCGCGCGAAGAAAATCGGTCCGGGAGCAATCCGGGCAAGCGGCCGCGGGTTTTCCGCTTTGCGGATTATCCGCGTCCTCTTTCCGGATCCACCTCTCCGCTTTCCGGACCCGCGCTCGGTGTGAACTTGCCTGTACTCTCACTTTCAAAATTTTCCCACGAGCTGTCAATAAAAATAATAAAATAATCTGCATACCGACAAACTTTCTTTACGTTTCTCCCTTCGAGACGATTGCTGTCAGCGCAGTGGGCGAGTAGCAAGCGCAACTGTGGATCGAAGTGGACGGTCGCGTCTGCATGCTTAGCCAGAGTTATCGGTGGTTGCACATGCAAAAACTAAAGGCATTCGACGTAAATGCGATCTGGAATAAGCATATCATGTGCCTGTGTGTCGTAACAGGTGTCGAACAAGCGCATCGAGTCTCAAGTCTGCCAATTTTAAGGTAGATACATGTGGAAGGTATTTTTGCTACGCGAGCATGTGGTTTTTAGCGCTTTTTGGCTCGAACATCGGTTGCTTATATAGTACAATGTTCAACAGGTAACGTGCTTGACTATCAGTATGTTAGCATTATAAAAAACGAAAAAAAAAGACATATTGAGCATTTGAAGAGTGCATCTTACTCAGGCGTTCGAGGCACCATCACCAACCGACGCGGCGAGCCTGTGGCGGGAGCACTGCTCGCCATCAACAACCGCACCATCGGGTTCCGCAGCAACCAGTTCGGCGAGTTCTGGAGGATGCTGCTCCCTGGGTTCTACATGCTCTTGGTTAGTTACCGTCCAAGTAACCTCTGGCTGGCCTCCTTAGGCTTCTTGTTTCTTTCTTCTTTTTTTAGATGCGAAGTATCTTAAGGCGGAGCTCAATCCGGTGGTGGTGGTGGTGTGCGGCGTGACCACCCTTACTGCGCATGCGCATACCCTCTCCACACACCTCCTCTCCACTTCCCCTCTCCGCTCACCCTCTCCACTCACCCTCTCCACTCTTCCTCTGAAACGCGGGCTAGACATGCTGAAATTCTCTCCTGCGCAATGCCGCGATGAGCTCGAGCGCATGCGCGTCCCCTCCCCTTCTCTCCCTACTCCTACACTGCCCCCCTCTCGCCCGCCTGTCGACCGCGTTCCCCGCTCGCCCTGTGAGAATTAACGGCCAGGCTAGATGGAAGATATAACGCGCGTAGCGTCCCTCTTCGCGTTCCACGACGCGAGGTCGGTAGCATGCCCAACGAACGCCAACGGAACGCGATCGTGCAAGTGCTCCGGCTTCGCATCGCCTAATGGTCCCCTTTAGCGGGAGATGGTGCAATTTTTTGTCTAAGCTACGTTTCTCTTGCTTGTGCCTAGCGATCTGTACTTTGGGAAATATATCACCGGCTTGGGGTCTGAATTCTCGTCAAGGGCATTCATTGGGAGTCTTACAAAAAGGTAGAGGGCAGCGTTTGCTTAAGCACTTATTGCAAAATTTGTGCAAGAAGAACATGCAGCAATTTGCCTGAGCTGCGTACATGAGCTTTTATTGCGATAGCAATTATATGGACAGTATCGGCTGGTTTTTGCCGTCGTCGTCGCCGTCATGTCCCGTATGAAGTCGAAATCGATAATATCCACCGCGCATCTTATGTTCTACCGCGGGTAAAAGTGCGCGAGCGGGGGCGACGAATGCGGCTGAAGCTAAGATCAAACGAGTCGGCCGATTTCCGTCGCTCGGAGGGTGCATGCGATGACATCACCCCGCTCGGGAGGCCTGCCGTCGAAGCAGACAGGAAACGCCTCACCCGTCTTTAACGAGCATGAAAAGACGCGAGGGGGGGGGGGTAGTGTCGCGCGAGCAGCAACTTTGAACTTTGAATCTAAGGATGCGGTCGCAATCGCTGGCGCGCGCGCTATCTCGACAGCTATCACAGTGGGCGTCTCATATACCCTTCTACGTGCTGCGCTCTCAACGCGAAATGACTATGCTTACAGAGCATCTCTCCCTGGAGCTGCCGTATTCTCTTGCACCAGCGTTTTGTAGTTAGGCGAGATCGGATACAAAACAGTTAGCTGCCAGCGTCACTTCGTATACCACTACAATTTGTGCTATCGCATTCATTGCTTCACCCTTGCGGTGAAACTGTCTTTTTTTTCTTGGTTACGCTAGAGTGTACTAGAACAGGGGAGTGCTCGGAACGGCCGCAGCACCAATGTACAGAAAGTGAAGCCCAAACAGAGTCAATCCACCTGCAGCGCTGCGATCGGTAGTCTGCAATCTGCCGTAGTGTAAGAGTTGCGCGCGGCTCCGGCAAAGTGGTGGAGGGGTAGAATGCCCGCTTCCCACTCAAAAGGCTCGGGTTCGAATCGCAGCTGTAGATGGTGGGTTTTTATTCTTAGTGTCACCTTCTATAGCTGTGTTGGTTTTTACTTTCTTTCTTAAAACGAGCTTCGTTGCTACGTATTGCTGCAAAAACTAACGTAAAATGTGAAATCTTGTTTCGAGTCTCGTCTTCGCGAAAATCTCAGAGGCCATACTTTACGTTTTTGTTCAATCCCGGGCGGTAGTGCTGCAAATAACTATGCTCGTTCTCAAACTTTTACTATATTACTTCACATTTTGCCTTACTTTTTGAAACAACACGTAGCAACTTAAGCTAGTTTTAAGAAACAAAGGAAAACCAATACAGCTACAAAAGGTGACACTAAGAATAAAAACCCACCATCTGCAGCTGCGATTCGAACCCGGGCCTTTTGAGTGGGAAGCGGGCATTCTACCCCTGCACCATTTTGGCGGGGCCGCGCGCATCTCTTAAGCGACGACACATTGCAGACTACCGATCGCAGCGCTGCAAGCGGATTGACCTTGTTTGGGCTTCACTTTTCAAGCTCGTTCCGGGCAACCCCCATGTTCTAGTGCACTCTAGTTATGCTCACTTCGTGCTAGTCCTGTATTCAGGCTTAAAAAAAAAAGAAAGGCGCATCTCTTGTATCAACAACAGCATACGTTCATTTATTTTTTTACGTGCCTAGCGTGAACTGACGGGCGTCTCTCTGCCGCGTGTTACCAGAATTCCACTGTTAGCACGCCACTTTGTTGCCGATGTAGCAGCCGTTCTCGCAAGGGCTGGTCAAGATAGGCACCCGTTGCATAGAACAACGGAAAATTGGGCTCCTATAGTTGGTAAGGATTCACCATGAAAGGAGTTAAAGCGTGCAAACCTGCAGCCAGGAGAATAGAACCAGGCGACGCCGACTATACTCGCGGACCACTTTTCTTAGCAATGAAGGGAAGGCTGCGGGGGCGCAGCTACAGCACACAATCCTCCGCGAAGTAGACCGGCTCGGCGCGCGTTGAAACTTAGTTTCGGTTTGTGAGCCTTCCGTATCTCCTGTGACGGCCGTGTTCGAATAATAGCGTATACCATTGGCTTCGTCTGCTTAGACAGCCATTTGTTAGTGAAATTCGTCACAAGCTCCTTGGGCGAGTCGTCGAAAAGCTGGAGGGCGACGAGCGCTCACCTGAAGACGTAGACGCCATTTTGACTCTGAGGTTCACGTAAAACGGGCGACGTTTTCACACTACCAAAAACGCGAAATGGCACTGCATTAAGTAAAACAAATGGGAATATCTCCTTGGTGCGCTTCTCTTCAAACAGCGTCCTGTAGAAAATAAAGTTTTTTTTTATGACTTGCACGCAAAAAACACGCACGCAATTGTGGGACTATAATCTTCAGCGGTAGCACACGACTACCAGGGCTCTGTAGTCTTCCCTTTATTGGCAAGAAAAGTTGTCCGTGAGTATAATAATTGAATGACTTTACTGTGGTGTTAAAGAAAGTACGCGCAAAACGAATCTGCGCTTGCTCGGGTAAGGCAACGCCTCATGTGGATCAAACTGTGTACACAACAGTGTGTCTGAGGGGCATTCTTTAATGTGAGGTGTGAAAAGAATAAAGCCTCAGCCCGCACTATAAGAATATAGCAGGCTGTCTATTTAGCCGCCGTGGTCTGAGGGACAAGTGGCGCAAAGTAACGCCTGCTCTAAATCAGACACACCACCAATAAATTTGGACGTTAACATATTCAGGTAAGCGTGCAGCGCGGCACTCTTACCTTTCTCTGCGGCATGCCGTACAGTCTTTGTACCTGCGGCGCTTTTCGTTTATGCAAGTATGTGGGCATTTCATTTCTTTGTGCATTTTGTGATTCGCTACCCCTGTCTCTTTGCACCTTACATTCTCTGCACGGCTTACCTTCTTTCATGGTAAATCCGTTGCTGCTGAGCGAGCACTCTCCATGCCTTGATTTTTCTTCGCTCTTGCCCACTGCCATTGTGCAACTGCGCTAAAATTAGTGTCAGTAACAGCGCAACAGGCTGTTGCACTTCATGCTGACATAATTTCACCAATGGCGTAGCCAGAAATTTTATTCGAAAGTTGGGGGGGTGGCATGTTGACACCCATATATATATATATATATATATATATATATATATATATATATATATATATATATGTTACATCGTAAGGTCGCACCCAGCGCGCGCTCCGGTCCCCGAATGAGACGAGCCC